>NC_084739.1:42713497-42965997 GCF_033978785.1 Entelurus aequoreus | reverse complement strand
GGGAAAGTATGTTTACATGCACCTAAAAAGAAATGTTACATGGTTTGTTGATTTAGAAGTAGCTAAAACACTGCCGACGGCGGATGGACGTTAGCCGCTAGCTAGCTAGCCATGTCTTAAAGCATCTCTTCCTGAGGGTGTTTCAGTGTTATAACTTCACCTTTATTGTTAGTTTTTAAGCCAAAATGCGTCCGTTCTCCCTTTTCTATCTACACACTGTGTCTGCTTGTAAGTACTCCGTGATTGTGTGCTACCGAACATGCTCTTCTGCTCGTAAACCAGCAATGTCACAATGTGACTTCGACGCGGGTACGGGACCAGTACGTTTCAGAGACGGTATAGTACCAAAAATTATTCATTAGTATCGCGGTACTATACTAATACCGGTATACCGTACAACCCTACTTTTGAATAATAGCATACCTAGATTATGCAATTGGCAACTAGTTCCCCCTGGCATGTTTACGGAACATCACGGATCATCAGAACTAGAGTTCACACTTGATCAGAAATGTTTACATGTCTTTGTTTCATTGAAAAACATTTTTCGTCACACGTTGAATAATTCCCACCTTTTTTAACGTTCAAGGAATGCACCACAGTTAAAAAAAAGTAACAAAAGTAAACTTAACTTTTGTAGACGCTGTCACAGGTAGACATAATATGTATATATATATTTTCTATCACCTCATCTTTTTTCCAAAGACCGGCGCTTTGTGTGACTGCATAGAGGTGAGCTTTGACATATGTGTTGAGCAGTGTTGTTTTCGTCAACGATGACAATGACTACATTATTTCGCTGACAACAATGTGACGTGCTAAACACGGCTCTTGGAAGATGACAACATGATGAGACATGTAAGAGCTTCTGTGATGAGACAAAACTGGACAAAAACGTCAGTGGTTGGTCTGTTAGATGTTTCAAATGCATGACAATACTGCCTAATGTGCGTGTAATCTGTCCGTGAAAAGCTGAACTATTAATGCTGTTGCATCCTATCCTTGTTTGGTCAGGCCCACCACCTGGCATTCGATGCATATTTAGGTCCAGCCCCAGGAAAGTGGCTTTTTGGTCAGAAGTGGTTAGAGTGTCCGCCCTGAGATCGGTAGGTTGGAGTTCAAATCCCAGCCGAGTCATACCAAAGACTATAAAAATGGGACCCGTTACCTCCCTGCTTGGCACTCAGCATCAAGGGTTGGAGTTGGGGGTTAAATCACCAAAAATGATTCCCGGGCGCGGCGCCGCTGCTGCCCACTGCTCCCCAAGGGGATGGGTCAAATGCAGAGGACACATTTCACCACATCTAGTGTGTGTGTGTGACAATCATTGGTACTTTAATCTTTAATCTTAATCTTAAATTACAAAATGCTTTACGGACATATTTTGAATATATTCCACCAGAAAGAAATCAGAATGCACTGTAGAGGGAGAAGGCGATAATACAAACTCAATCTCAGGCGGCACCTGAACATACTTGCCAACCTTGAGACCTCCGAATTCGGGCAATTGGGGGGGGGTTGAGGTGTGGGGGGGGGCGGGGTTTGGTGGTAGCGGGGGTGTATATTGTAGCCCGGAAGAGTTAGGGCGGCAAGGGATTCTGGGTATTTGTTCTGTTGTGTTTATGTTGTGTTACGGTGTGGATGTTCCCCCAAAATGTGTGTCATTCTTGTTTGGTGTGGGTTCACAGTGTGGCGCGTATTTGTAAAAGTGTTAAAGTTGTTTATACGGTCATCCTCAGTGTGACCTGTATGGTTGTTGATCAAGTATGCCTTGCAGTCACTTACCTGTAGCTGCTGAAGCCGCATACAACATGTGACTGGGTCGGCACGCTGTTTGTATGGTGAAAAAGCGGACGCGTCGACAGGTCGTAGAGGACGCTAAAGGCAGTGCCATCACGGCACGCCCTTAATATTGTTGTCTGGGTGAAAATCGGGAGAAATTCGGGATAATGGTTGCCCCGGGAGATTTTCGGGAGGGGCACTGAAATTCGGGAGTTTCCCGGAAAAATCGAGAGGGTTGGCAAGAATGCACCTGAAGGCCCCCCACTCGGATTTGTATTCAAAGGTAAGTTGCAAGACCTGATAACATATCACATTATATACATACAATTTACTTGACAATTTCTCATGTGATAAATACCATAATAAGCTTAAATATTTTCACACAGCAGCTGGCGCAAATCGGTTTCTCACGCTAGCTTCAAAGTTAGCTTGGTGGTTGTGCGAACATCAATCATTAGGTAATGTAAGTGACAATGTGTTACTGTTTGTGTAGGACATGCATGGACTTTTGGTTGTCATATTGACCCACGTCTGTGTAAATGGTAAATGGGTTATACTTGTATAGCGCTTTTCTACCTTCAAGGTACTCAAAGCGCTTTGACACCATTTCCACATTCACCCATTCACACACACACTCACACACTGATGGCGGGAGCTGCCATGCAAGGCCCTAACCACAACCCATCAGGAGCAAGGGTGAAGTGTCTCTCTCAAGGACACAACGGACGTGATGTGGTTGGTAGAAGGTGGGGATAGAACCAGGATCCCTCAGGTTGCTGGCACGGCCACTCTCCCAACCGTGTTACGCCGTGTGACTGTTTGAAACATGGAGGGACATGTAGCAATATGACATGTTGCTGTTCTCAGTGTGTCTAAAAAAACAGCACACTTAGCTTATGTAACGTTAGCAGCACAAACACAAAAACAAACAAACCCCACGGTATAGTTTACATTATAAGTTTGGCCATTGCTCGGTAAGAAATATCAGATGTGGTTGATAAGATATCATATAATTTAATCTTATCAACATGTTATTGTGTTTTTTTAATGAAATTAATTAAACCGTTTTGAGTTTTTGTCGATTATAATTGGACTGCAATTTGACCAAAACATTTTGTAGTTTTTTGTCGACTAAAACTATTACATAAAAAAATGACTTAAATGGGACTACAAATAATACACATAATCGTCCAAAAAACTAAAACTAAAATGGCTGCCAAAGACAACACTGGTGTTGAGTACCAGTGTGCCTATTTGTTCAGTGCACAACCTTAAGGTAATTAATGCGAGACGGCCAATATTTCCGCTTACAGAATTTCACAGGTATCAAACTCAAGGCCCGGCGGCCAGATCTGGGGCCGTACTTATCAAGCTTCTTAGAATTACTCCTAAGAAGTCTGCTAAGAGTTGACTTAAGAGTAAATAAATTCTTCGCTGAAAGCTGCACTTAAAAGTTAGTTATCAAGCGTCTTACTCACACTTTCAGCGAAGTGTAGGACTGAATCTTAAGTGTCACACTCAGAGCTGAATTACGACATTACTATGTGCCGTAAACGGAATTTTAGGTGACGTAATTTCTGTGTCCATAGAAATGACCAATCACGGAAGGGAATCCGTTGTCTAAGAATAAAGAAATATCTTGGAAATATTTAAGTGGACAATGGGAGTGTATATTTTGACAATAAACTACAAAATAATACAAAACAAACTAGTCCCCGCCGGCACTCACGCTACCGCTCCCTCTCTTCTATCGCCCACACACTCACTGACGTCACTCACCTCACGGCCACACACATACGCTACTGTCATAACATTTTCTTTCCAATTCATTAATTAGGCAACTAATTTGAAACTGGTGTGGGTGGCTCTATATATACTAGCCCACTGCAGACACATGCAGAAATCAACAAGGAATCGAAAAGTATTAAATCTGTGACAAAAATAATATCCGCTCTGTCTAAACGATACCGTTTGATCAGCTGCTCGTCATCAAAAAAAAACAAAACATTGTTCCGTTCCCTGAACGTTCGCGCACGTGTCTCTCGCCTCAGTGCCATCCCCTGCTGGCAACTCCTAACCACTTAAGACACCTCTGAAGGTCTCTTAAATATCGTGGAGAGTAGGAGTGATTCTTAGACTTAAGAACGTTGATAAAAAGCTTTTATTCTTAAGTTTGAGAGTAGGACTAAATTTCGCAAATTCTCAGGACTTAAGTGTAAAATGGCACTCTAAGAAGCTTGATAAGTACGGCCCCTGGCCTGCTACATCGTTTTTTGTGGCCCGGAAAAGCCTGGAAATACTGTGCATCAATAAAGCACACCATCTATCTTACGAAATGTATTCAGTATTAGAATATTTTTCAAACTTTGAAATTATCTGCTCATGCAACAAACTATATGTATAATAAGATATCGATAAAACATTTTGTTAAAATAAAAATAAATGCTTAAATATCTGTTTGTCACCCTGACTTATGATTTCAAAGCAAGTTAGCCATCAATTGGTACATAAAAAATCAAATGCATAGGCAATTGTGCAATAATATCATAAGGCGATTATTAGGGGTGTGGGAAAACATCGATTCAAATTCGAATCGGGGACGGCGTGGCGAAGTTGGTAGAGTGGCCGTGTCAGCAATCGGAGGGTTGCTGGTTACTGGGGTTCAATCCCCACCTTCTACCATCCTAGTCACGTCCGTTGTGTCCTTGGGCAAGACACTTCACCCTTGCTCCTGATGGCTGCTGGTTAGCGCCTTGCATGGCAGCTCCCGCCATCAGTGTGTGAATGTGTGTGTGAATGTGGAAATACTGTCAAAGCGCTTTGAGTACCTTGAAGGTAGAAAAGCGCTATACAATTATAACCCATTCATCATTTATTATCGCGATTCTCACGTTGTGCGATTCAGAATCGATTCTCATTTTTCAAAAATCAATTGAAAAAAAAAATATTTATTTGTAATTTTTTTTAATTGTTTTAATTAATCAATCCAACAAAACAATACACAGCTATAACATAACAATGCAATCCAATTCCAAAACCAAACCCGACCCAGCAACACTCAGAACTGCAATAAACAGAGCAATTGAGAGGAGACACAAACACGATACAGAACAAACCAAAAGTAGTGACACAAAAATGAATATTATCAACAACAGTATCAATATTAGTTACAATTTCAACATAGCAGTGATTAAAAATCCCTCATTGACATTATCATTAGACATTTATAAAAAAAAGAAAAAAAAGAACAATAGTGTCACAGTGGCTTACACTTGCATCTCATAAGCTTGACAACACACTGTGTCCAATATTTTCACAAAGATAAAATAAGTCATATTTTTGGTTCATTTAATAATTAAAACAAATTTACATTATTGCAATCAGTGGATAAAACATTGTCCTTAACAATTATAAAAGCTTTTTACAAAAATCTACTACTCTGCTTGCATGTCAGCAGACTGGCGTAGACCCTGCTGAAATCCTATGTATTGAATGAATATAGAATCCTTTTGAATCGGGAAAAAAATCATTTTTGAATCAAGAATCGTGTTGAATTGAAAAAAAAAAAAAGATTTTGAATCGAATCGTGACCCCAAGAATCGATATTGAATCGAATCGTGGGACACCCAAAGACTCACAGCCCTAGCGATTATGCAATAAGACATTATTCACCGTTACAAGCGGGCCCTCTCAGGGCAGCCATACTTGCGATGTGGCCCTCAATGAAAACAAGTTTGACACCCCTGGTCATTAAAAAGCCTTGTGTGGATGTTTACTTGGGCTCCTTTCATCACTGAATGTTGTACTTGATGTAGCTTTGTTTTCATGAGTATGTTTGCGTGGAACTTTAAAATGCATAGTATCAGTGATCATTCCTTTACTGCCAATTATTTGTATGTCATTCTGTTGCAGACCAAGGCTTAAATAAGAGATCAAATAGACGACAAAGTGTCGTGTTCTTTAACTTGATCAAACACATATTTATCAGAGATCCCAGTGAGGTAAAAAAATATATAGAGGAATTTAAAAACTATCAGCTGGGGGTCAAGGAAGACCTTTTGAGGGATCAGTTGAAGAGATTTTACCATCTTAATGATGCTTTGGAAGGCATTTCCTACATAAAAATTCTGTGAAAATGCAAGAAAACTTACTAATGGTGTCTATCCATTAGAAGCTATAAACTGATAGCCATACCTCTTTTTCATAACTGTACCACAGCATCAATAGTTCATTGTTGAGAATATATTTTCACCATTCCAAAATGTACATCATCCATAGTTTATTTCATTAGTTCAATGTTTTGTCTGGTTTGAGAAAATCTATTCATTACATCACTATAAGGCATGTCATGAGTACATGAGATAAGATGACTATATTTGATGACAAATATTGTAATTGTAAAAACTCAAATATTTTGTTGAACTAATGAGTCACTTAGTAAAGTCACGGATGTAGCAGATGCCATCATGGTATCTGCTACAAGTTTGTTCAAATATAACATGAAGCTTTTTATTACATGCCATCTTAATCAATTCATCATTATACTTTATAGTGCATTTGAGGCAACTTTGGCCAGGCAGCGCTAGATCTAGTAATAGGTTGTGGATTTTAATAGTTTAAATTCTGATTAATATCATGAGTAATATCTACTGGTCAACAGCAATATATTCATGAAACAAGACGTGTGTTACAGCACTTGTGTTGCCACAAGGATATCTCCTGCTTTTCCCCATCTACTGACTACTTTCATTCTTTTTACCACCTCACAAGTTAACCTATACTATAACACGGTTAATTGTTTGATTGTTCATCGCTTTATACGCGAGCTAGCTTAGCCTAGCTTTGCTAAGTCCGAAAAAATTCATGACTCCGATGCCGGCACAAACGCGAGTATGGCTTCATGTAACAATTGCACACATGTCTTGGAGAGATTACCTCTGCTAGAGAGATGTTTCCACCTGTTAGAACAGAATAAAAAGATACATTTAGACAGCGTGGACACGTTAGTTAGCGCAGGCTGCACTAGGCCTACTGACGTGGCTAGCTGGCTGTCACTGTGCACCAGAAAGCATGAACAAGTCAGTTAGTGTAGGCCAGGGGTCGGCAACCCGCGGCTCTTTGACCACTCTGATGCGGCTCAGCTGCATACTTGCCGACCCTCCCGATTTTCCCAGGAGACTTACAGATCTTAGTGCACCTCCTAGAAATCTCTTGGGGCGAATATTGTCCGTTTATCATCCTAACAACTAAATTAAGGTCGGCACTGCATTTATTGTCCTCTATAACCTGAACTAACAGCGTGCCAGACCGGCCACATGTTGTGTGTAGCTTTTACTTGCACACATAGGTGACAGCAAGGCATACTTGGTCAACAGCCACCCAGCTTACACTGACGGTTGACGTATAAAACAACTTTAACACTGTTACAAATATGCGCCACACTGTGAACCCACACCAAAAAAGAATGACAAATACATTTCTGGAGAACCTCCGCACCGTAACACAACATAAACACAACACAACAAATACATAGAATCCCATGCAGCCCTAACTCTCCCAGTCTACATTATACACCCCGCTACCACCAAACCCCCCCACACATCAACCCCCCTCCCTCCGTGCGTCGGTTGAGGTGGGTGGGGTTTGGTTGTAGCGGGGGTGTATAGTGTAGACTGGGAGAGTTAGGGCTGCATGGGATTCTGGGTATTTGTTGTGTTGTGTTTATGTTGTTTATGAATTCTCAGAGTTCGTTGCTGATCTAGTGACGCATGCCGACAATATAATCATAATGGGAGACTTTAACATCCATATGAATACCCCATCGGACCCTCCGTGCGTGGCGCTCCAGACTATAATTGATAGCTGTGGTCTTACACAAATAATACATGACCCCACGCATCGCAACGGTAATACGATAGATCTAGTGCTTATCAGGGGTGTCACCACCTCTAAAGTTACGATACTCCCGTACAGTAAAGTAATGTCCGATCATTACCTTATAAAATTCGAAGTTCTGACTCATTGTCAACAAACTAATAATAATAATAATAACTACTATAGCAGCCGCAACATTAATGCTGCCACAACGACGACTCTTGCTGGCCTACTGCCTTCGGTAATGGCACCATTCCCAAATTATGTGGGCTCGATTGATAACCTCACTAACAACTTTAACGACGCCCTGAGCGACACCATTGATAGTATAGCACGCTAAAGCTAAAAAGGGCCCCTAAAAGGCGTACCCCATGGTTTACAGAAGAAACTAAAGCCCAGAAATTATCATGTAGAAAGCTGGAACGCAAATGGCGTGCGACTAAACTTGAGGTTTTCCATCAAGCATGGTGTGATAGTTTAATAACTTATAAACGCATGCTTACCTCAGCTAAAGCTAAATATTACTCAAATCTCATCCACCTCAACAAAAATGATCCTAAATTTTTGTTTAGTACAGAAGCATCGCTAACCCAAAAAGGGACTCCTCCCAGTAGCTCCACCCACTCAGCAGATGACTTTATGAATTTTTTTAATAAGAAAATTGAAGTCATTAGAAAAGAGATTAAAGACAACGCATCTCAGCCACAACTGGGTTCTATTAACACAAATACGACTGTATATACGACGGACACTGCCCTCCAAAATAGTTTCTCTCTCTTTGATGAAATAACATTGGAGGAATTGTTAAAATGTGTAAATGGGACAAAACAAACAACATGTTTACTTGACCCAATTCCTGGGAAACTTATCAAGGAGCTTTTTATATTATTAGGTCCATCAGTGTTAAATATTATAAACGTATCACTTTCCTCTGGCACTGTTCCACTAGCATTCAAAAAAGCGGTTATTCATCCTCTACTCAAAAGACCTAACCTCGATCCTGATCTCTTGGTAAACTACCGGCCGGTGTCCCACCTTCCGTTTATCTCGAAAATCCTCGAAAAAATTGTTGCGCAGCAGCTAAATGAACACTTAGCGTCTAACAATCTCTGTGAACCTTTTCAATCCGGTTTCAGGGCAAATCACTCTACGGAGACAGCCCTCACAAAAATGACTAATGATCTATTGCTAACGATGGATTCTGATGCTTCATCTATGTTGCTGCTTCTTGATCTTAGCGCCGCTTTCGATACTGTTGATCATAATATTTTATTAGAGCGTATCAAAACACGTATCGGTATGTCAGACTTAGCCTTGTCTTGGTTTAACTCTTATCTTACTGACAGGATGCAGTGTCTCTCATAACAATGTGACCTCGGACTATGTTAAGGTAACGTGCGGAGTTCCCCAGGGTTCGGTTCTTGGCCCTGCACTCTTTAGTATTTACATGCTGCCGCTAGGTGACATCATACGCAAATACGGTGTTAGCTTTCACTGTTATGCTGATGACACCCAACTCTACATGCCCCTAAAGCTGACCAACACGCCGGATTGTAGTCAGCTGGAGGCGTGTCTTAATGAAATTAAACAATGGATGTCCGCTAACTTTTTGCAACTCAACGCTAAGAAAACGGAAATGCTGATTATCAGTCCTGCTCAACACCGACATCTATTTAATAATACCACCTTAACATTTGACAACCAAACAATTACACAAGGCGACTCGGTAAAGAATCTGGGTATTATCTTCGACCCAACTCTCTCGTTTGAGTCACACACTAAGAGTGTTACTAAAACGGCCTTCTTTCATCTCCGTAATATCGCTAAAATGTGTTCCATTTTGTCCACAAGCGACGCTGAGATCATTATCCATGCGTTCGTTACATCTCGTCTTGATTACTGTAACGTATTATTTTCGGGTCTCCCTATGTCTAGCATTAAAAGATTACAGATGGTACAAAATGCGGCTGCTAGACTTTTGACAAAAACAAGAAAGTTTGATCACATTACGCCTATACTGGCTCACCTGCACTGGCTTCCTGTGCACCTAAGATGTGACTTTAAAGTTTTACTACTTACGTATAAAATACTACACGGTGTAGCTCCATCCTATCTTGCCGATTGTATTGTACCATATGTCCCGGCAAGAAATCTGCGTTCAAAGAACTCCGGCTTATTAGTGATTCCCAGAGCCCAAAAAAAGTCTGCGGGCTATAGAGTGTTTTTCTATTCGGGCTCCAATACTATGGAATGCCCTCCCGGTAAAAGTTAGAGATGCTACCTCAGTAGAAGCATTTAAGTCTCATCTTAAAACTCATTTGTATACTCTAGCCTTTAAATAGACTCCCTTTTTAGACCAGTTGATCTGCCGTTTCTTTTCTTTTCTTTTCTACTCTGCTCCCAACCCGGGGTGGACCGCTAGCCTGTCCATCAGATGGGGACATCTCTACGCTGCTGACCCGTCTCCACTCGGGATGGTTCCTGCTGGCCCCACTATGGACTGGACTTTCGCTGATGTGTTGGACTTTCACAATATTATGTCAGACCCACTCGACATCCATTGCTTTCTGTCTCCCCTAGAGGGGCGGGGTTACCCACATATGCGGTCCTCTCCAAGGTTTCTCATAGTCATTCACATTGACGTCCCACTGGGGTGAGTTTTTCCTTGCCCGTATGTGGGCTCTGTACCGACGATGTCGTTGTGGCTTGTGCAGCCCTTTGAGACACTTGTGATTTAGGGCTATATAAATAAACATTGATTGATTGATTGATGTTGTGTTACGGTGCGGAGGTTCTCCAGAAATGTATTTGTCATTCTTTTTTGGTGTGGGTTCACAGTGTGGCGCATATTTGTAACGTAACAGTGTTAAAGTTGTTTTATACGGCTACCGTCAGTGTAAGCTCTGTGGCTGTTGAACAAGTATGCCTTTCTGTCTCTTACGTGTGCAAGCAGAAGCAGTATTCAATATGTGGCCGAGCAGGTACGCTGTTAGAGCAGGCTGTAGAGTGCGCTAAAAGCAGCGCCATCACGCCTTGAAATTCTGTAGTCTCCCGGAATTATTGGAATGGTTGGCAAGTATGAAGCTATCAAGCGCCATTCATTTAAAACTTGCGGGCCGCACTATAATCGAATTTTCATAATAAGGCGCGGGCCGGGGCGTGGGTCTGAGACCTCTGGTTAAACCAGGGGTCGGCAACCCGCGGCTCCGGAGCCACATGCGGCTCTTTGACCACTATGATGCGGCTCAGCGACATCCTTGCCGACCCTTCCGATTTTCCCAGGAGACTTACGGATCTCAGTGCCTCTCTTTCCCAGGAGACTTACGGATCTCAGTGCCTCTCTTAGAAATCTCCCGTATACACATACTGTACATATACATTCACTGTAAAAACATACATACACATACTGTACATATACACTCACTGTACAAACACACACATACACATACTACACATATACATTCACTTTACAAACACACACATACATATACTGTACATATACATTCACTGTACAAACACACATATACACATACTGTACATATACATTCACTGTACAAACACACATACTGTATACACATACTGTACATATACATTCACTGTTCAAATACACATACTGTATACACATACTGTACATATACATTCGCTGTACACACATATACACATACTGTACATATACATTCACTGTACAAGCACACATATACACATACTGTACATATACAAGTACATATGCACACATACACTCATGCACATAATCACGTTTCATCAAACATATATTAACGTTGTTGCCCTAGGGTAAACTGTGTATAAGACACGGCACACTGACAAAGCTTAACCTATTGTTACTATAACAATCTACAAGGTTAATGTAGGTTGCTTCTCTTTCTTCCCCTCCATTTTTCTGCATTCTTTCGTATCTCAAGTTATCATTACGTATATGTACTGTTGCATTTGAACAATTGTATTGTTGATAATAAAGGTAAAGTATTGGTATTGTTTATTATCAATAGCACTACTTCTATTGGTATTCATATTGCTCCATTTTTAGTGTAATAATGCTCATGGTCATTTCTGTATTTTTATTTTATTTTCGCTAACTGCTTATTTTCTATTACTTTTACCATCATATTTGTACATGTCGTATTTGCTGATGTTGCTCTGTTGTTGTTGTTGTTGTGTTTGCTGTTGTTGTTTTTGTCTCTCTGTCTAATCCCTCTCTTGTCCCCACAATTTCCCCCTCTGTCTTCCCTTTTCTCTCTTTCTATCCCCTCCTGCTCCGGCCCGGCTGCACCAAATGATAATATAAATACATTTAATAAAGTCAAAATACAAGTAAGGCAACAAGAGAAGTATCCTACACTTCTCTTTTGTAAAGTAAATCTGAACAGCCGATATGGGCATCTACATCTGCTATATGATTTGCCCGAGAAGTTGGGCAGGACATTATTTTAAAAAAAATAAAAAAATAAAAAATAAAAAATAAATCTCCCGGGGCAAATATTCTCCAATTTTCACTCTGGCAACTAAATTAAGGGCGTGCTGTGATGGCACTGCATTTATTATTCTCTATAGCCTGTACAAACAGCGTTCCTGCTCAACCACGTGTTGAATGAAGCTTCTGCTCGCACACATAAGTGACAGCAAGGCATACTTGGTCAACAGCCACACAGCTTACACTGACGGTTGTCGTATAAAACAACTTTAACACTGTTACGTTACAAAGGTGCGCCACACTGTGAACCCACACCAAAAAAGAATGACTAACACATTTCTGGAGAACATCCGCACCGTAACACAACATAAACACAACAGAACGAATACCCAGAATCCCATGCAGCCCTAACTCTCCCGGTCTATATTATACACCCCCCCCCTACCACCAAACCCCCCTACACATCAACCCCCCTCCCCACATCGGTTTAGGTGGGCGGGGTTTGGTGGTAGCGGGGGTGTATAATGTAGACCGGAAAAGTTAGTGCTGCATGGGATTCTGGGTTGTGTTGTGTTTATGTTGTGTTACGGTGCGGATGTTCTCCAGAAATGTGTTTGTCATTCTTTTTTGGTGTGGGTTCACAGTGTGGCGCATATTTGTAACGTAACAGTGTTAAAGTTGTTTTATACGGCTACCGTCAGTGTAAGCTGTGTGGCTGTTGAACAAGTATGCCTTGCTGTCACTGACGTGTGCAAGCAGAAGCTGCGTTCAACATGTGGCCAAGCAGGTACGCTGTTTGAGCAGTCTGTAGAGGGCGCTAAAGGCAGTGTCATCACGCCCTAAATGTCGGGTGTCTCCCGGAAAAATTGGGAGGGTTGACAATTATCGCGCTGTCAGGCGCCATTCATATAAAACTTGCGGGCCACACTAACATTAAATTGTCATATTAAGGTGCAGGCTGGGGCGTGTGTCTGAGACCCCTGGTTAAAACATAGCACAAAGCAAAAAAAACTTTGCATGCAGTGTTATTTCATTTTAAATTTTAAAAGAGTCTTGTGGCTCCCATTGTTTTCTTTAATTAGTGAAACTCGTCAAAATGGCTCTTTGAGCGATAACGGTTGCCGACCCCTGGTGTAGGGTGTACTCGGCCTGCAAGCATGGTTAGCAAAATCTAAAAAAATACCACTTTTGCTCGAAGAATAGCAGAATTCCGCTAAATAGCCAACGTCTGGGATCCCTGATTGAAACCTTTGCCACTCTAAGCCAGTTGGTTAGTTTTTGCCAGCGTTCGTTGTTACCGATGTGCGACAAGCTGCCAAGATTGTTTGGCTGTGACAAAACAGGTCAACTGGAAATGCCATACATTTACCCATGCTGAAATGAGCATAAGCGCCATGTAGCGTTTTGAATGCATACCGCATATATCCAACAATCTAATTTCAAGGGTGAAAAAAATAGATGTGTCGCATTCTACTAATTAGGTGCATGTAAACGTAGTGACTCACTCGCATTTAAGTCCCATGGTTGAGACGGTCTACAAAATAACAAGATGTCCTACATATTTTTGGAACACACTGTTCTAAACACTTTTAAGGTACTCCCTGGATCTGTGCTTTTTCAATGTCTTCCATGTCCTTTTTGTTCTGTGATGTTTCCCTCTTGTTTTCATGTGTTTTTACCTTATTTTGTGGACCTTTTGTATCCGCACTGCAACGACTGTACTTAATTTCCCCATTGTAGGTTAAATAAAGTATATCCTATCCTATCTTATCATTCTTACTTTAAAACAAATGGCTTTTTGTCAATTTTGTCTACCACAGAATAATATGTTGGAATACAGACTAACGCGTTAGTCCAGATAAGGTACTCTAGGTGAAAATATATTATCGAGTAGTACATTATCAAAAGAAGGGATATGTTGCAGTTCACTGGCTCCCTGTGCGTTACCGAGTCAACCTTAAACTTCTTTTATTTGTTTTTAAATGTCTAAACAACCTCGCGCCAACATATCTCTCCGACCTCCTTCAGCCTTACTGCCCCACCCGATCCCTAAGATCAGCTGCTACTGACGGTCTCTGACACAAGGCTGAAGCTTAGATGTGACAGAGCTTTCGCCGCTGCTGCTCCCAAGCTCTGGAACGACCTACCTCTGCGTGTTAGACAAGCCTCCTCTCTTCCTGTTTTTAGATCTCTCTTAAAAACATACTTTTATTCCATGGCTTTTAACACTGAGTGATATCCATCCTGCAATGGCGCCCCATAATACACCTGCTGTGAACCTGTTTTTATGTTTTATTTATTTATTTTTTATCGTGTTCTGTTTGTGTTGTGTTGTGTTTGCTTGGTTCTCGTATTATCTTTTAACCTGCCCATTGTACAGCACTTTGGCTACCCCTGTGGTAAATTTTAAATGCGCTTTATAAATAAAGTTGATTTGATTTGATTTGATTTGATTCAAGAAGAGTGAATGTCGGTCTGGCAGCAATTTGTTTAAGGAGTTCTAAGGACAGCTGTCCGAAACAAAGAAGAAGCTAATTAGAAAGGTCAGAACAGGACAGGGCTGCGGCACTCACAGCAACGAACAGAGGAAGGTTATCTGGCTGGAAGGAGTACAAGGAAGAGGCTGAAATAATCGGGCCACAGTGACAAATGAGCACTGGGAAGCAGTGAGGAGGGAAATAGAAGAACAGAGAATGTGCGGAACTATTTTGAAGAAGTTGCTATCTTTTTGGCTGTGTAAGGTCTAAAAAGTTTTTGTGGCCTATATAAAGTTGATGATGGGTCAGGTGGAAGTGGCTGCATCCCTCAATCACAAGAGACCTGCAGGTACCTCAGAGGATTTCAACAACAGGAATGATTGAGGACAGTCCCTTTATTCCGTGCTAAAAGACACACCACCAACCTTCAGTGCCCTGCTGTCACAATGATGATCCCTGCATATTCTGCTCTGTCCTACAAAGGGTTCTTTAAAAAGGGCAGGCACGGTTTCACTGAGATCATTTAATTGCAAAGTCCGAGGGCTGTACTGTATAACGTCTTGACACATATCACCTTTTGATTTAATGCTAACTCTAGGCTTGTTATGAATGCTAACTTGAGGCTGTAGAGGATAATTTGTTCCACATTGTCCAAAGGCCTTGTTTCATCCAAGCCTGAAATCAATATTACTAATGGGAGGCTGCGCTTGGAAACAGCATATCCATCCTCTCCACCCCTTTCGCTCAATTCAATTCTGATAAAAGGATGATGAAAAAGGGATACAAGAACAAAAACGTCCTCATCTTCTTTACACATTTTGAGTTCATCTGATCTTCAGGGACTTCCTCCAATACCGTTGTTGCCTCATAAATGTTTTAACAAAGCAAAGGCTGCATCCATTTGGCGATGATTCTATGGGGAGAACTGTTGATGTTTGAATGATCTGCTCTGATACTAATGGCAAAACCTTGTACTGTGTTTGTAATAAACATTCATACACTGTAGAACACAAACAAACTGCTTGCTCTCAAGGTGACAACTGAACTTTGCGGTTTGAAACATGTGTGAGAGAATGAACGAGTTATAGCCTTCCATATGTCTGAAGTCCTTGAAGGGTTTTGTGTGGATTTGATGTGTGCAGTACATCATATTCATGGTCTTTATCTCTTCAAGGTAATCCATTCAATGTTACCTCAACTCCTACACATCATCGTGATGTAGTGAGAGAATGACTGCATCTATTAGTCATTGTTGTAAAGTTAGATTGTCTTAAGGCAGCCCTTTCCAAGCTGGTGGCATCCACATGGTAGCCTGTTTCAATTTCTGCTGCAGCCATACTTGCCAACCTTGAGACCTCTGATTTCGGGAGGTGGGGGGTGGGGGGAGTGGTCGGGGGTGGGGCGGGGAGCGTGGTTGGGGGCGTGTTTAACCAATCAATCAATCAATCAATCAATGTTTATTTATATAGCCCTAAATCACAAGTGTCTCA
Source organism: Entelurus aequoreus (assembly GCF_033978785.1). Taxonomy (NCBI): domain Eukaryota; kingdom Metazoa; phylum Chordata; class Actinopteri; order Syngnathiformes; family Syngnathidae; genus Entelurus; species Entelurus aequoreus. The sequence goes on along the minus strand of NC_084739.1, from coordinate 42,949,945 downwards.
AAGGGCTGTACAAGCCACAATGACATCCTCGGTACAGAGCCCACATACGGGCAAGGAAAACTCACCCCAGTGGGACGTCAATGTGAATGACTATGAGAAACCTTGGAGAGGACCGCATATGTGGGTAACCCCGCCCCTCTAGGGGAGACCGAAAGCAATGGATGTCGAGTGGGTCTGACATAATATTGTGAAAGTCCAACACATCAGCGAAAGTCCAGTCCATAGTGGGGCCAGCAGGAACCATCCCGAGTGGAGACGGGTCAGCAGCGTAGAGATGTCCCCATCTGATGGACAGGCTAGCGGTCCACCCCGGGTTGGGAGCAGAGTAGAAAAGAAAAGAAAAGAAACGGCAGATCAACTGGTCTAAAAAGGGAGTCTATTTAAAGGCTAGAGTATACAAATGAGTTTTAAGATGAGACTTAAATGCTTCTACTGAGGTAGCATCTCTAACTTTTACCGGGAGGGCATTCCATAGTATTGGAGCCTGAATAGAAAACGCTCTATAGCCCGCAGACTTTTTTTGGGCTCTGGGAATCACTAATAAGCCGGAGTTCTTTGCACGCAGATTTCTTGCCGGGACATATGGTACAATACAATCGTCAAGATAGGCAGGAGCTTGACCGTGTAGTATTTTATGCTTAAGTAGTAAAACCTTAAAGTCGCATCTTAGGTGCACAGGAAGCCAGTGCAAGTGAGCCAGTATAGGCGTAATATGATCAAACTTTCTTGTTTTTGTCAAAAGTCTAGCAGCCGCATTTTGTACCAACTGTAATCTTTTAATGCTAGACATAGGGAGGCCCGAAAATAAAACGTTACAGTAATCGAGACGAGATGTAACGAACGCATGGATAATGATCTCAGCATCGCTTGTGGACAAAATGGGACGAATTTTAGCGATATTTTGGAGATGAAAGAAGGCCGTTTTAGTAAAACTCTTAATGTGTGACTCAAACGAGAAAGTTGGGTCGAAGATAATACCCAGATTCTTTACCGAGTCGCCTTGTTTAATTGTTTGGTTGTCAAATGTTAAGGTGGTATTATTAAATAGATGTCGGTGTTGAGCAGGACCGATAATCAGCATTTCCGTTTTCTTAGCGTTGAGTTGCAAAAAGTTAGCGGACATCCATTGTTTAATTTCATTAAGACACGCCTCCAGCTGACTACAATCCGGCGTGTTGGTCAGCTTTAGGGGCATGTAGAGTTGGGTGTCATCAGCATAACAGTGAAAACTAACACCGTATTTGCGTATGATGTCACCTAGCGGCAGCATGTAAATACTAAAGAGTGCAGGGCCAAGAACCGAACCCTGGGGAACTCCGCACGTTACCTTAACATAGTCCGAGGTCACATTGTTATGGGAGACACACTGCATCCTGTCAGTAAGATAAGAGTTAAACCAAGACAAGGCTAAGTCTGTCATCCCAATACGCGTTTTGATACGCTCTAATAAAATATTATGATCAACAGTATCGAAAGCGGCGCTAAGATCAAGAAGCAGCAACATAGATGAAGCATCAGAATCCATCGTTAGCAATAGATCATTAGTCATTTTTGCGAGGGCTGTCTCCGTAGAGTGATTTGCCCTGAAACCGGACTGAAAAGGTTCACAGAGATTGTTAGACGCTAAGTGTTCATTTAGCTGCTGTGCGACAATTTTTTTGAGGATTTTCGAGATAAACGGAAGGTGGGACACCAGCCGGTAGTTTACCAGGAGATCAGGATCGAGGTTAGGTCTTTTGAGTAGAGGATGAATAACCGCTTTTTTGAATGCTAGGGGAACAGTGCCAGAGGAAAGTGATAAGTTTATAATATTTAACACTGATGGACCTAGTAATACAAAAAGCTCCTTGATAAGTTTCCCAGGAATTGGGTCAAGTAAACATGTTGTTTGTTTTGTCCCATTTACACATTTTGACAATTCCTCCAATGTTATTTAATCAAAGAGAGAGAAACTATTTTGGAGGGCGGTATCCGTCGTATATACAGTCGTATTTGTATTAATAGAACCCAGTTGTAGCTGAGATGCGTTGTCTTTAATCTCTTTTCTAATGACTTCAATTTTCTTATTAAAGAAATTCATAAAGTCATCTGCTGAGTGGGTGGAGCTACTGGGAGGAGTCCCTTGTTGGGTTAGCGATGCTACTGTACTAAACAGAAATTTAGGATCATTTTTGTTGAGGTGGATGAGATTTGAGTAATATTTAGCTTTAGCTGAGGTAAGCATGCGTTTATAAGTTATTAAACTATCACACCATGCTTGATGGAAAACCTCAAGTTTAGTCGCACGCCATTTGCGTTCCAGCTTTCTACATGATAATTTCTGGGCTTTAGTTTCTTCTGTAAACCATGGGGTACGCCTTTTAGGGGCCCTTTTTAGCTTTAGCGGTGCTACAATATCAATGGTGCAATGGTATCCAGGTCCGCATGGAGCTGGAGGGGGAGTGGCCTCCAGCTCCGCCTGAATTTCGGAAGATTTTCGGGAGAAAATTTGTCCCGGGAGGTTTTTGGGAGAGGCGCTGAATTTCGGGAGTCTCCCGGAAAATCCGGGAGGGTTGGAAAGTATGGCTGCAGCTACAGATGGACCAATTGAAAAGCACAGCAGATTTCAAGATGTTTAAAAAAGTCAGTGCTAACTGTACCATATGTGTTTGACTCAAACATGGAAGAACATCTTCCAAATCCTAAATCTATAACACTTTGCTAGCACTATCTTTAACAATTCTTCTCACCACTTGTTCTTTTTTTGCTACTGTAGGAATTATTACTTTCAATGACAGTCATTTGGTGTGTTCACTGTGACAACAGCTGACTGTGTCTTCGGCTACCTCTTGGCACGGTTTCAAGAAAGGCACTTCAATGAAGATTTAACAAAGATGGTAATTGTCACGTTTGTGCTGATGAGAACAGAGAGATTCCTAATACCCCAGCATCTCCATTATGTGTCCATTAACAATTATTGGCCAGCCCAATTGCCAAGCAACAGAAATGACAACACTTGAAGGGTAAAGCCGAAGAATGTGGATCTGTCAGATCTGCAGGGTAATCTTGTTCATGCTGGGTGGATTCATTAAGTTTCTAGCTGTTATAAAAATAAAATACATTGCGGTAAGCTAAAGCAGAGGCTTCATTACTCAAATCTTATTACCAGTATTGGTATATGGATGTCGAATAAAAAGCCTATTTATAACATATATTATATTTAGTTAACCAACACCAATTTAGCAGCTGTGATTAGAAAAATACAATGGCGTAGCAGATGTTCAGAAACCACCTAACAGCTGGATATTGTCTCCTGCGTTCCTAACTACGATGCTTCGATTGTCAAAAAATATCTGACAATCCCCAGTCCTTTTTTGTGAAGACCACTCAAACGCAAGCTGGCGAGCTTTGAGCAAGGGATTAAGGAATGTTTGGAGATGGTACCTCAAGTCCTATTGAAGTCCCCATAAGGGATCCTCCAAAGTACATGGCACAACTTGCAAAAATGTGATGAAATGGGAAAGTGACAATTTCGACATCAGATAGTAAGTTACTGTTACATATAGAGATGTCTAATGGTCCTGAATTCACAGTAGCAATTATTAGCAAAGCACAACACCACAAACTGGAGCATGAGGTTTTGGCAGTGAAACACCGCTGCTGGGAATTCAGCTCTAAAAAGACTATACGGGCTCACTACTGTACACTGACTAATTGTACCCTCATCTAATACAGTAGGTCTCTAGATGGCCCAAAAACCTCTCAATTATGCTTAATATTGTGTACACATCTCTACAAATACATAACTCACACTGCACATCATCAAACCATCCCGCCTGATGTGCGAGAGACAACATATTCTGGTTAAAAAGTTGGACGCACGCAATATCATGCCACCAATTACAGGAGAGTAAAGTGCTTTGTGCAATACGCCATGAATGCCGTGCCAGGTCCCCAATTACATTTAGAAATGTGTCCGACTCGGAGATGAGCATTGAATAATGAAAGCAGCCTCCACTCACAGACATATTTGACTCAAGGGAGAAGTGAGGTCATTTTAAAGCACAGTCATTATCAAATTCATATGCGTGCTTCATGAGACCAAATTAACATCCCAAAATATGTTATAGTTTAACACTTCGGAGCATATAGAACGTTCCATGCCTCTCCATGCCAAATAGAGTGCTCCAACACCAGGTGCATCATATCCACAATCAGTGTATCTATTTTAGGCTTGGGACCGAACATGCATCCCTTGTGATTGTCTTTTGGCTGGACAAACATGCAGACAAGAGACAAGTATTGCATACCACATTGAAAGTGTAAAAACATAAGATAGTCACCAGAGATTTACTAAAAAAACATGTTCAATTTCCTGTAGGATCTCAAGCTCTCTAAAGACGTTTCGGACCTCATCTCTCTCAACACATTGTTGTTTGTTCATGTACTTCATGGCGTACATCTTCTCCGTGTCTCTCTTTTGCACAATGCATACCTGCAGTAGAAATGACAGAACAAGGTGAAAAAAGAATGGGGAAGAAGAGACAAAGAAGAAAAATCAACAAGCTAATCAGCAATCAACTTAAACAGAATAGCACAACAGATCTAATCAGGGGCTTTGAGCATGACCTGCATGGCTGCTCAGATGCCAGAGACAAATATTTATGAGTTTTAACAGCAACTTTAGAGATGACAATCTCATATGTATTTGGCTGTTTTAATCCATTAACACTTTCAGAACTAACTTCCAACAAACCCCATTCCTCCTTTCCTTGCCTCCAGCTCCAAAGTCATTTCATAGGTGAGGTTGAATTGGTTTTCCCTCAATGTGTGAGGGGCGTGGCTCAAGACCTGCTCCATGTGTAAAAGTGATTTGAGATACATTTTGTTGTGTATCGGTGCTATGAAAATAACGTTTGACATGACATGACCACTAATGGGACCCTTTTTAAAACAGGGTCTCTGCAGGTTTCAACAAGCCAAATTTAAGACTTTTAATTAATACAATTTAAGACCCATTTCATATCGATACAGGCAAAAAAGTACAAAAGCCTTGAAGGAAAATTGGAGGCCTGGAATTACTTGCAATGTATATTAATTTATTCACAGCTCTTTCAGATTGGAATACAAAACGCTTAAATTAACCTAACTAAAAACACCAGAAACCTCTGATTTGTGAACCACGATTTGTTTCGAAGTCAGAATAAAAAAAATGCCAAACTATAAATTCTGACCGGGCAGCACAGTTAGTTGCGCTGTGTAGCTACGTTGTAGCATCCTCAAAAATCGAAACATTTCAAAGCGAGACTGAAGTTTACGCATGTTTTAAATAAAAGTAACTTCAATAGATTTTTAAGACTTTTCTAAATCGTATTTAATACCTTTTATGAGATGTAGACATTTTAAGGCCTTAAATTAAAATGATTGGATTTAAGACTTTTTTTGACTTTTTAAGACCCCGCAGATATCCTGTAAAAGAAAAACTCAATGTATTTTATGACAAGCTTGACTTTCTTCAAATACTTCACAGAACCTTTAGGTTGTTGGTGTGCTGCGTTTAATATTACCGTAGCACATCACACACATAACCATCAAATCATTATTTTGAATCGAGGACAACTTTATTAATCGTATTTTATTAAAAGCTTAAGGGCTTTTCGGAACTTTAAGTGTTTTGTTGGTATTCTTCACACTGAAGTCACTGTAAAACTAAAGGCTCAGTAAGGAAAGTACAATATACATGAAGTGCTCATACATTTAGAAATCACGTTAGATTTTTAATAGAGTTTGGAATAAACTGAAAAAATCAATACAATTATGCAGGATGAAGGTTGAGCTCTAATGCTGCAAACTAAATGCTAACGTACAATGGAGTAGTTCACAGACAAGCTAACTCAAATTAGCATGGCCAATCGCAGGGACAGATAGAGACGATCATTCACACTCACAATCATATCTGTAGACAATTTGCAGTCTCCAATGAACCTAACATGCATATTTTTGGAATGTGGGAGGAAACTGGAGTAACCGGAGAAAACCACACACGCGATGAGGAACGATTTTATGATATTTGAGCGATTATTCAAACTATTTATAGCCAATAGTACGTAAATAATAGACTATAAACGGTATATCTATTTATACAATACATAGATTAAATTTGTTTTCGGTTAAAAAAACCAAAAAAAAACTTATTTTGAAGATGTGGCGGCGTTAATCTTGCCGTGGCATTACGCCATGATTTTTTGCATAAATATGAATAAAACTAAATGAGTAAAACAAAAACAATGTACTAGTAAAATAAATGTGCGGCTGCTCTCCGTCATTTAAGTTCCACAGCCAACTTGATGTGTGTACTGTATGCCCAAGCAGGCTAAACTGTCAATCATGGGTGCAAAGACGTGACAGTAAAGGACCCAGACACATTGGCTTGCTTCCCCCAGCAGGAAAATGCCACTGCAGCAGTCTGAGATAGACAATACAGCCAAATCAGTGCTACACCTGACAAATGCAATATCAGAAATGCAAATGAGCCCACAAACATCTTTAAAAAATACATACAGACATAAGATTCAGCCTATACATAAGATTTCTTACAAAACGGCGCATTCTTTAGAGACAGTCAGAAAAAACGCATGAAGATGGTCGGTAAAACAAAATCTATTCAAAATATTGACCAAAGAATCACCATTACATGTTACGTAGACCACAGTTAAATGTTTTAATGTAGAAAAAAACCCACCAAATGACCCCTTTAAAATTAATCTCTCGTCTTGTTGACGTGAACTCTACGTACAGTCGTGGTCAAAAGTTTACATACACGTGTAAAGAACATAATGTCATGGCTGTCTTGAGTTTCCAATAATTTCTACAACTCTTATTTTTTTGTGATAGAGTGATTGGAGCACATACTTTTTTGTCACAAAAAACATTCATGAAGTTTGTTTGGTTCTTTTATTAATTTATTATGGGTCTACTGAAAATGTGACCAAATCTGCTGGGTCAAAAGTATACATACAGCAATGTTAATATTTGGTTACATGTCCCTTGGCAAGTTTCACTGCAATAAGGCGCTTTTGGTAGCCATCCACAAGCTTCTGGTTGAATTTTTGACCACTCCTCTTGACAAAATTGGTGCAGTTCAGCTACATTTGCTGGTTTTCTGACATGGACTTGTTTCTTCAGCATTGTTCACACTTTTAAGTCAGGACTTTGGGAGGGCCATTCTAAAACCTTAATTCTAGCCTGATTTAGCCATTCCTTTACCACTTTTGATGTGTGTTTTGGGGTCATTGTCCTGTTGAATCACCAGGCTGATGATTTTAGGTTGACCTGAAGAATTTGGAGGTAATCCTCCTTTTTCATTGTCCCATTTACTCTCTGTAAAGCACCAGTTACATTGGCCGCAAAACAGGGCCAGAGCATAATACTATCACCACCATGCCTGAGGGTAGGCATGGTGTTCCTGGGTTTAAGGGCGTCACCTTTTCTCCTCCAAACATATTGCTGGGTATTGTGGCCAAACAGCTAAATTTTTGCTTAACTAGACCACAATACTTTCCTCCAGAAGGTCTTATCTTTGTCCATGTGATCAGCAGCAAACTTTAGACGAGCCTTAAGGTGTCGCTTCTGGAGCAAGGGCTTCCTTCTTGCATGGTAGCCTCTCAGTCCATGGCGATGCAAAACACTTCTGACTGTGGACACTGACACCTGTGTTCCAGCAGCTTCCAATTCATTGCAGACCTGCTTTTTGGTGGTTCTCGGTTGACTCTTCATCATCCTGACCAATTTTCTCTCAGCAGCAAGTGATAGTTTGCGTTGTCTTCCTGATTGTGGCAGTGACAAAACTGTGCCATGCACTTTATACTTACGAACAATTGTCTGCGCAGTTACTCTTGGGACCTTAAGCTGCTTTGAAATGGCTCCAAGGGACTTTCTAGACTTGTTTAAGTCAATGATTCATTTTTTTCAGATCTGTGCTGAGTTCCCTTGACTTTCCCATTGTCGCGTTTGTAACCGAGTTTAATGACTGCATCACATGAGCCCTATTTAAATGGGCTCAGAAAAGTCAACAGGTGTCATCAATCATAATCACTCAGATGAAGTTAAGAGGCCATGCCATGAAGCTCATTTGATTTAATTGTAACTTGTCTACATCACAAAAATTGATAATGTATGTTGATATATGTATTGTATACTTTTGACCCAGCAGATTTGGTCACATTTTCAGTAAATCAATAATAAATTCATAAAAGAACCAAACTTCATGAATGTTTTTTGTGACAAACAAGTATGTGCTCCAGTCACTCTATCACAAAAAAATAAGAGTAGTAGAAATTATTGGAAACTCAAGACAGCCATGACATTATGTGCTTCACAAGTGTATGTAAACTTTTGACCACGACTGTATATCGTGAGTAGCCTCGTTTTGTGAGATAAGTGTATCATCACACCCTTAGTAAATGTCAATGTTCCCTTTACAGAGGTTCTATATTAACTGAAAACACTTTCAGTAGACTCCTTATCGTGTCTAAGCAATAGTCATTTTAACAACCCTCAGAATGACCCTCAGTTTTAGTTTCAGGCCCTCCCTTATTCATTGCGCTCATCAAAAAAGACCCAGTTTCTCTTTGCTCAAAGCAAGGCCATCTGCACTGTGCTAGAGGCAAGTCTAAATAGACCTAATGAAATCCTGCAAACAGCATTTGAAGAGTGCTTCTTCGATTTTTTTAATTGGCCAGGAAAATACAACCTCTTAACTAGACATACACATAACATATTTGATGTTAGAACCATTTTCCATGTCAACGTCATGCACCTAATAGGACAAGATGCACTTTTTATAGGCAGGCAAGATCTTTTTCACATATCATCTCCATAGCACTTTAGCTAGGAATAGGTACCATTTACATTTGAACCGATACCGTACCTATTATCAGTACCTGGTACAGGTACTCCACAGTACTAATTTCTAGTGCTTTGGCTCATGTGCTAATAAATGTTAAATGTTTAATGTTAAAATCTTTTTTTATTTGATTATTATTGATACTGAGCTGATAATGATACCTGTGCTGTACAGTGGTCATTTCTTTTTTTTTTTTTTTACACTTGTCTCATTTGCTAAAATGCATTCATGTCCTGTGTGGGTTGCCTTAGTCTGGAAGTAGTCTTTGCCATTACGTTGAATGTGCCAGTCGTGTCTTTTGTTGAGTCTTACAAAGTATTTGCCTGTAAGTATAGGGTTCAAAAGTGTGACGTAGGAAAGACGTAATGGAATGGAAAAAACACAATGAATCAAGGGCTTTGCATCTGAAAAGTGTGTTAGGACTGCATGTATGCCGCTGCCCTAAAGTGTTGTTCTTTTCTTATTCTTTTTTTACAACTCCAGTGCTCCAGTCTTCAACCATCTAGGTAGCTGCTAAGCTAGCGCGGAGAAAGGCAGCGCCGGTCAGAAGGTAAGTAGGAAGCTACTCCCGCAGACCGCGACCACTTCCCTGAGGACAGCAGGAACTTCACTCGGTGACAGAAAACACTGTGAGTAATGGCTTCCTGCGCGTCTTGCACCATACTCACGGAGAGGTTGGCTCTGCTAGAGGGCCGTGTCCGCCAGTTAGAGCAGAGTAATGTCGTAACTTTAGATGTTGCGGACACATCTGCTAGCGTTAGCTGTAGCGAGCTAACTAGCCCAGCTTGTAGCAGTCCTAAGCGGCCTACAAGCTACGGTGTACCGGTTGAGACGCATAATAGATTTAGCTCTTTAGCTAGTCCTACACCCCAGTCTACCGGGCACCACACCTTAGTCATAGGGGACTCCATCACCCGAAACATAAAGCTTAGCAAACCAGCCACAGTAAAGTGTATCCCCGGGGCCAGAGCACCTGACATTGAAGCTAATCTTAGGGAGCTAACTCGCAACAGGCCTAGTAAACACGTACGACAGGCTAATCGCACCACTAATTATGCGAATATAGGTGTACACGTTGGCTCCAATGACACTAGAATGAGACAGTCAGAGATTACAAAGAGAAACATAGCCAGGACTTGTGATCTCGCCAGAAAGATGTCCAGGCATCGAGTAATTGTCTCTGGCTTTGATGTGGGTAAACAGCTGTTCAGATCCAAAATAAACATGTCTCTATGATGTACTTTTTACTTTGATGTACAATTGTTTGTAGTTTGATTGCCTCTGAGACCCAGAGTCAGGTGTGTGAAGAGAGGGAACTTTCTCACACTTGTCCTTGTCACTGTTCTCATGTCATCTCTTTGACAAACTCACCAAAAATGAGCTCCAGAATGATGACATCTGAGGAGGCTTTATCCCTGATTTTTAACTGGGATAGTGATGTAGAGGAAGAGATTCCAGAAACAGAGGATTTTTCAGAGACACAGGACAATTTTGTTGCTGATCCAGATTGTCAATTTTCCTACGATGAGGAGGATTCAGAGGACGAGTCTGCTGTTGTTCCTCCAACAGATGAAAACCAAGGAATGCAGCAATCATCATCCACAGAGGGGACATGGGCATCTAAGGACGGTAATATAAAATGGTCAACATCACCACACCCAAGCCGAGGCAGACTATCATCTTCCAATGTGATCAAAATGACTCCCGGTCCTACAAGATTTGCTGTCACACGAGTTGATGAGATTCAATCAGCATTTCAGCTCTTCATATCCCCACCAATAGAGAGGATTATACTGGAAATGACCAACTTGGAGGGGAGACGTGTTTTTCAAGAGAAATGGAAGCCACTGGATCAGACTGACTTGCATGCTTACATTGGAGTTCTGTTATTAGCTGGAGTGTACAGGTCAAAGGGAGAAGCCACTGCAAGTCTATGGAATGAAGAGAATGGAAGGCCCATGTTACTGTAGATGAGCGCCTTGTTCCATTCAGGGGGCGCTGTCCTTTCCGACAGTACATGCCCAACAAGCCCGCCAAGTATGGCATCAAAATATGGGCAGCCTGTGATGCAAAATCCAGCTATGCATGGAATATGCAAGTATACACTGGAAAGCTACCTGGAGGAACATCTGAGAAGAATCAGGGGATGCATGTGGTGCTGGAAATGAGTGAAGGGCTGCAAGGTCATAACATCACATGTGACAATTTCTTTACATCCTACCGCCTTGGAGATGAACTTCAGAAGAGAAAGCTGACCATGTTGGGAACAGTCAGAAGAAATAAGCCAGAACTTCCTACCAAAATTCTGAAGATGCAGGGCAGACCTCTGCATTCCTCAATATTTGCTTTCACTGAGAAAGCAACAGTTGGTTCATACTGCCCAAAGAGAAACAAGAATGTTCTTGTAATGAGTACAATGCACACAGATGCATCTCTGAGCACAAGAGAAGACATGAAGTCACAAATGATCCTGGATTATAACTCCACCAAAGGAGGAGTTGACAATCTGGCCAAAGTCACAGCAACATACAGCTGCCAGCGCAAGACAGCCCGTTGGCCTTTGGTGATTTTCTACAACATTGTGGACGTGTCTGCTTACAATGCCTATGTCCTGTGGACTGCAATCGACCAGAAATGGAATGCCAGCAAAATGTACAGATGTCGCAGAAAGCACACAGTAACATTCTGTCCATCATGTGGAGAGCATTGAAAATGTTGAAGAAAATTTGGAGAACATTGAAAATGTAGAAGTTCGCTAGGATGAAGTTAAAATTGAAGATAAAGTATTTCTTAAATATAGTGTTGGAATTAAAAATGTATTGTATGTCACTTTTCTAAATGTTTATATAACCTAAATTAAAGTTGTTATTGGTTTAATCTGTTTTCTTGACTGTTTTGAGTGCATTTACACAGTACGGGTCAAAATGACCCGCAACATAATCAATGTCATTTTTTTTTCAACATAATACAAGGGTTAATAGGTTCTAGTTATGATTACATTTGAAGGTGTTAAAAATGGTAATGCTAAACAGTAGAATGTACTATATGGCATATTTAATGTATATTAGCATCAATCTAGCGCATTTTAAAAAGTGGAGCCTTACTTTTGACACTTTCCATCAGGCATGCTTGCTTTGTTGGGATGGATAATTGCAACATTACCTAGAGACCTTGAGCCGGTGTCGAGTCTGCAACCGGACATGATGTCACACGCAACAAAGTTACCGAATTACGGTATTGTTTTATTTTACGTGAATCGGTACTCAATCGTACAGACGGTCGGTCTCTATTGAAGTACAGAATGCGGTAGCCATTCCGAATCCGGCTAACGACTCGGCTAACTGCTGGCCTGCTGTGCAGTGACACCGTATTGCTATATGAATTATATTATACATTTCCATAGTTTAGTTAGCTGAGGTATATAATGTACAGTGTATTTTGTCAACAACTGTATGTGTGTAACATATTTTTAGTGCTGATCGATCATAAATCTGCTGCGGAGACACACTGTGTGAGGCTCGTATCATAACCCCGCCTCCTGGTGCCAAGCACCTCCGCCGCAGAATGCACTGCCCGACGGGAGCACCGCGGCCACACCAACCAAAGCCCACACCCAAACCCTCCACGTGCAAGACCGAATCCACCCAAAAAAAGTCACTTAACAAGAAGCCAAAAAGTGCAAAAACAACAATGCTCGCGCTGCAGGAGCCGCGGACGACCGCAGGGACACAGCATTAGGTACACCTGCACTGCAGGTTCATATTTTTAAATTTGACTGTGATAATGCAGTCGTGCCTCACCAGACATTAACCTCACTGCACGCCACTGACGCAACTCACACGTATGTTTAAACCCTTAAACAGGGTTAGGGTTGTGCAAAATAAAAACATTGCTATCACTGTCATGTTGCAATAGCAGTCTTATCTGGAATCCCTAAGATCTGGTCAGCGGAGTAAAATGATGACAGTTCAAAAGGATTTATTCATGTATTCATAGAGAATATAACCAATTCAATGCATTAGGCTGGCTTACAGAGGAGAAGGAAAAAGCAACAATTTACAGGCAAGATGTGCAAGATAGAATTTCTCAAATGTTTTCAAATGTATTTGCATATAAATAGAGACATTTTCCCCTAAACTGAAATGAGTCCAGACGGAAAATTGAGGCAAATCACCCTGAAGTGCTGGTTTTAGATTGAGGCACCAACAAAGACCAATAACAGTCAATGCAGTACACCTAATAAGTTGCATATTCTCAAAGCAACATGAGCCAAATATCTACTATGCTGCTAGGTAGAAAATTCGGAACATCTGCTTTTCAGAAGGATGGATATTTGTCTTTGAGGGAAAAATGGTTGGAAGGCAGAGGCAATTCTACCATCTGTTCCCTCTGGAGATGATACAAATACAACTACACCCTCAGTAGACCATGCTATGGATTTTCAAGTGCACACAACCAAAAAAAATGAGAGTTACGTTTGATAAAGCTGCCATTGGCACTTTCTATCACTTTAACCTTCATGTGCACAGTGGGGCTGCTCGGGGACATGTTCGAGAGAGAACACTGAAAATATGTTTTGAGCAGCTGTATTTACATACTGCATCTGACTGGAAGCTACGGACCAGGTGACCAAGAATTCAGGAACAGCAGCTGTCGGAGGAGTCACATTGATCTGGGAATTTGATTAGTGCTGCAGTTACTGAAAATAGACATTTATATAGGCAAAGCCAAGGGGTTATATTTGGCTCCCAAGGGTTCTTAACGAACACGGTGCTAGCTTGGAGTGAGATGCTGTCACAAAGTTGGCTGTTAATCTTTGACCACAGGCTGCACATAGCCCAAGTTTAGCTCTCCCAAAACACTTTTTAGAGTGATAAATGGACAGAAAGGTAGTCCCTGTCTCATCAGTATCTTCAAACACATGCATCAAATATACCCACATTTCAATCCCAACAGCTTCACAGCTAACTTTTAATAGTTTTCAGCTCTGAAGCATGAAAATAACTTTGTTTTGTCCTAGACACAATCATCTAAACAGCAGCACTATGAAAGCAGAACAGCACCAATGATGAAGGTGTAAGCAGACAGTTTCCTAAAGTTAGTCTTTTCAGGACCATCCAGGATGTTTGATGGACAGAGAAGAGTATTGCGGCAATTAAATACTTTCAACATTTCAAAATTCAAAATGAAGTCTCTGTGTTAAAATATATGTGATGAGCAATATCTACAGTGCACAGTAATTGTGGCTTACAATAGCTTGTGTTATATAGCGGCAGTGCATGGCTACGTTCACACGGCTGTCTATCTAATCTATCCGTCTATTTTGGCAGATAATTATGACGCATATCTCTATTTAATGACGTACCGGTCGGTTAAACGCAACCGGAACATCCTGACTGCAGTCCCATCGGATACAAAGCTGATGTATATCCAAATACGTATAAGGCCTGGGTTAGATTTAAAAAATTCGAATTGCACTGTTCGGAATTGCACTGTTCACATTGACAAGCAGAAATCCGATACAGGTCAAATGTGGGCAAAAACAAAATCTAAGTTGACCTGCATTGTGAAAAAGGCTTATGTGGCAGTACTTGAAAGACAACCCTATTCAAATTCAGTAACCCATTAACTCATAATCAGCAGCTATAATCAGCGGCTATCAAAGGCTGAGCAGCTAACCACATATTGCATGTGTACCATTGACGAAGTCAGAGTGTTTTAATACAGTGCTACTTCAAGTTATGAGTATTTTGAGATACGAGCTGCGTTTCGGCTTTTTATTATGTTTTAAGTTACAAGTACAATTTAAGTTAGTAGCATTATTGCTGCCAGTTTAAGTATTATTTGTCCACATCCCACAGCCAAAAATCAACCTAATTCTGCCCTCCAACAACTGAAACTCAGAAAGTTAGTGCAAAGGAGAAGAAGCGGACAACTGAATCAGATAAATAAATCATTCAAAACATGTCCTACAGGTTGTCCGACCCGGCGTGACAGCATCCAAATGACATTTTTAAATTGAGGTGTGGGGTGCTGCTGGTGCGGTGTTTAGTGTGTTTCAGTTTGTTCTGTTCCCTGGCTCGGCTCAATTAGTGCACTTGCACAGATCTAAACTCTCTGGTCCGTTACTCAAAAACATTTGTGTGCAACATAAACAACAATTTCCTAGTTCCTATTGTTACACAACGGAGAAGCAGCCCGTAGGAGACACCTACAAAAGTTTGCTCTCCAACTGAACCATATTATTACATTTATTCATAAAACTACTCTTGTAGTACATGCTATTGTAATGTGTTGCAAGCAGTATTTCTTAGTTGAAAGTTCATTTGTATTTTCAAAAGGCATGTCACATGGCAAAATGGTGTTATTTTGGGAGGGTCAAGCACAGATTAAGTTGATTTCAATTAATTTCAATGGGCGGTGCTGATTCGAGATACAAGCGTTTTGAGTTCCGAGCTCGATCGTAGAACGAAATGTGCTCATTAAGTTGAGGTAGCACTGAGCCTTCTTCAAGTAAGCTATGCACTGCGCTGGAGTATAATTTGAACTCTCGAATGCCTTTAAGTTAGTAAACTACAGTACGTGGTGACCAAAAAAACACAAGCCTTAAAAGTTGTACAAACTTTGGACATTGAATTCACAATGATTGCCGCCAGCATTATTTGATTAACTCGACATGTGTTTTGCTTTTTCTGACACTTATCTGAAAAAGTAACATTCTCAAGAGGTTGGAAGACAAATACCGTACATTACCAAATAAAAGCTCTTGTGCAAATAACCGCCCATGTCCTAATAGCCGTCCGGGGTCTGACCCCATTTTGTGAATTAACCGCCTCTTCCTAATAACCGCCTATGTCCAAATATGGGCTGTTATTTGCATAATTTATATTAAAATCATATTTATTTCATTAAGGCCAATTTATAAGCTAAAAGGAAAGCAAAGGTGCAGTAATTCTGGTAATTATGGTAACAGCAGACGTTACGTAGGGATTCTGGGTAATCAACATATTGCAATGGGTCACCGCATATAGCGTAACACACACTCAACGACAACAAGAAACCCACGAGGAAAAGTTTCAACATGGCAAGCAACAGTAGCAGTGAGTTGAATGAACAGGATACCGCTACACCACAACTGATGGACGGGAATATTTTAAGGGGGAAGAAGAACAGAAAGTTTGACTTAAAGTTCAAGCTAGCGGTTGTGAAGTATGCGGAGCAGAATTATGGTTTGGCAGCGGCCAGGCAGTTTAACGTTGACCAAAAACGTGTACGAGAATGGAAACAAAAAAAGGGAGAACTACTATCTCAGTCGGCAATCGATGGAAAACGGGCTCGCTTATCTGGTGGAGGTAGGAAGAAAGTGAGCAACAAGCTTGATGCTAATTTGTGTCAGTGGATACATCACGTTCGTGGACTGAACCACCGTGTGTCTTTTGATAGCCTACCTCATGTTGATCTCTTGTTTTTTTGTTTGTATGTTTACAATAGCTTTTACATTTAAAGTTTTTTGTACGAAAAAAAAATACTGGACAGTAACCATTGTAACCAAATAATGACCTGGTGCAGGCTGGTGCAAAAATAAATAAAAGCCTTGTGCAAATAACCGCCTGCTTCTTTTAAACGCCTGTCTCCAAAATCAATTTTGTGAAATAAACGCCCGGGCAACTATTTGGTAATATACGGTATCCATTGAATTTAATTGTGTACCTGTGTAAAATGTATCGTAAATACTGTATATGTACTGTACCTGTATGTCTATTACTTCACTTCACTCTCTAGTGCAGTGTTTTATTTCCTGGCATTATTATTCTAATGGTTAACAGATGTAACTTGTCATAAATCTTGAACTTTAAACATTTTAATGTTTAATATAATGTATATTAAAAACTTTTATGATTCCTCCCTGCGCCACCCACCCAAGACGTTTGTGTGGCTGCCCTCCTTTGTCAGATTTCAACAGCCACTATGGTGTTTATGTCCAAGCAGAAGCAGCTACAACTGCAATCACACACATCAAGAACGGTTGCCAAAAAGCCATGGAACAGCTCTTTGGATATGCTGGCTCCTTACCTTGAGCAGCAATAGGTTTATTCAATTGTATTTATTTTATTTTTATTTCTTAGTTTCAAGTTCTTTAAATAATCTCAACAGTCAAAAGCTCATACCTCGGTCATACATGCAAAGCTATAAAATAATTCAAAATACACCTGCATTGTTTTGTAACTAAGTAAAAAACAATTTTGCTTGTTGAATAATGTATTTTGTAACTTCTTAAAATTAATGGCAAAATATCACCCCGTCTCTGCCATGCTCATGTTTTGTTTAGTCATGTTCTGTTTAGTTTTGGACTGCCTTAGTTCCTGTTTTGTGCACCCCTGGATTTGCTTTGGTTACCATGGGTGCTGATTGGTTTCAGCTGCCTCTGATTAGCGTCCGGGATGCTCACCTGCTGCCGGGCACTAATCAGAGAGCTATTTATTCACGTGGCGCGCCACACTCGGTCTGGCTTCGTTGTTTGCTGTATGCAACTGTTACGTTTGGCTATTCCTGTTTCCTAGTTTATGAATCCTGAGCTAAGTTTGGTTCCTTAGCTTCTCATGCGATCGGCACGTTTCCTTTTGTTTGTTTCCTGTCGTTTTGTA
Source organism: Entelurus aequoreus (assembly GCF_033978785.1). Taxonomy (NCBI): domain Eukaryota; kingdom Metazoa; phylum Chordata; class Actinopteri; order Syngnathiformes; family Syngnathidae; genus Entelurus; species Entelurus aequoreus. The sequence goes on along the minus strand of NC_084739.1, from coordinate 42,932,416 downwards.
TTTTCAATCAATCAATCAATGTTTATTTATATAGCCCTAAATCACAAGTGTCTCAAAGGGCTGTACAAGCCACAACGACATCTATGGCAATAAATCATATTCCTACCTGCACGCTCCATCCGGAGTGGTCCGTCTGCATCTCGGGAGAACAAACCCCGCAGTAACATGCGACCCCCACGTGACAGTCTCGTTCTCGTGTACCCGATATTGTATCATCTTGTCTCGTGGGCTGAGCGTATCGATGCCAGCCACTCAGGCAAATCATATTGTTGATATAGATGTTCATATCTGCTGTCCAGATTTACTTTACAAAAAAGAAGTGTGGGATACTTCTCTTATTGTCTTATTTGTATTTGACTTTATTAAATGGATGTATTTACGTAATGTTTAGCACAGGCGGACCGGAGCAGGAGGGCATAGAAAGAAAAAAAGAAGACAGAGGGACAAATTGCGGGGACAAGAGAGGTATGAGACAGAGAGACAACAACAACAAAAACACCAACAACAACAGAACAGCATCAGCAAATACGATATGTACAAATATGGCACAAAAAATGATAGCAAAGCAGTTAGTGAAGTAGATAGTAATAACACAGAAAATGACAGTGAACATTATTGCACTACAAATGGAGCGATATAAATAGCAAAAGAAATAGCACTATTGCTAATGAATAATAATAATATGTACTTCTATTATCAACAATACAATTGTAACAATGCAACAATACATAAATGTAATGAACACTCAAATTACAAAAGAAATCAGATACGTTCTGGGGAAGAAAAAGAAACAAACTATATTAACCTTTGTATTTTTTGTTTCTGGTGACAAAATTTACTTGTGGCGGGTTGTATGGGTAACCATCTTTTTATACATTTTATACATGCTATGTACTCTTGAAAAATTGTATACTTAAATAAATGTTTTAATCATAATTATAGTTATGTATAGCCTCTCTTAAAACTATCCATTTCCACAACCAAATTGTCCAGCAGAGTATGACACAATGACCTGTAGCTACTGTCTGGATCTGCAGACTCACTATCCTTGTGTGTAGCCAGGTAAATCTAAAAATAGGATAAAACACTTTCTATTTCCGTAGCTTTAAATCTTTAATATCTCCAGTTCGTGTCCCTAACTTATTGCTCTTCTGCATCTACCCCAACCTCAGATTCAGTCTTATGCACTTCTTTTGATGCAAAATTAAGTCTTTCATGACCCGTCGTGAACAACATTGATTACCTTTACCAAGTGAGTGGAGGCAGTCGGGAAGCTGTGGATTTGGTGTTTTCTAGGCCAGTTATGTTGCAAGTCGTCAAGAAGCCGCTGACAGTGACTCATGGAGGAATAGGAAACTGAGCAGACTGAATACTACTGGGAAAGAAAAGCCCACCTAATCTCTTATATTCAACATAAATATACTGTACCATGAGTGATGAAATCCATCATTCTCAGATTATGTTTGATGTTAGTGTAATTGGTTTAACACCGTGCAGTAAATGGAAAATACTGTAGGTAGAGGTCCAGCTGTTGAAATTGAATTGTGCCAGTTTAAACACTGGCTTGCTCACACACACCCCCACTCACTAAAACAGACACACACACACACACACACACTTATCTCACATACTGTGTAAGTCTCAAACATTTTATACTAAATCATATAAGAGCATATAATTGATTGACTAACGTCAATTTGGGATACAGCTGTTAAAGTTAAAGTTAAAGTACCAATGATTGCCACACACACTGTAGGTGTGGCAAAATGATTCTCTGCATTTGACCCATCATCCTTGATCACCCCAAGGGAGGTGAGAGGAACAGTGAGCAGCAGCGGTGGCCACGCCCGGGAATCATTTTTGGTGATTTAACCCCCAATTCCAACCCTTGATACTGAGTGCCAAGTAGGGAGGTAATGGGTCCCATTTTTATAGTCTTTGGTATGACTCGGCCGGGGTTTGAACTCACGACCTACCGATCTCAGGGCAGACACTGAGTAGCTGTCGATTATTTTATTAATAGAGTATCCTATCAATTAAATTGTTTGATTAATTGCGTAATCAAATAAAACACACTTTATTGCTTCAATGCTTACTATAGGGAAAGTTGTTTGATTTTCTTCCTGCCATAACCTACATTCTTTTTTTCAAATATATAATTAAAATTGCACTTTTAACACGTTCATTTTCATTTTCACTAACAATTCATAAAAAAAAATTAAAAACTGCTCGCCGCCACACAGATCATGGCCCCCATACACAACCGCTCTCATGTGTGCTTTATTTCAGGAAATTATGTTCGCATAGTCAAAGGTCTGGGAACTACATGCGCTCTGGATTTGATCAATTTTCATTAGTTATACTCATTAATAGAAGAATCTAAGCAATAGAATATAAACCGAAGCATTTTTCCAATCATATTAAGTAATTTAATCGATTAATCGTTGATTTTAAATTTGTCAATTAGTGACACATAATGAAAGAATCCGTCAGTATTGATCAACTATCCACATTTTTGTTCCGTTATCACCAAAATATAATGGCGTCTTGCTTTGCATATACTGTATGTATGCAACATCTCCACAAAGTTTCAAATAAACCATTGCCGTAGTTTTTGTGTAATTTAGCCCTGTACTGAAGTTTCTAATGAGGTTATTATTAAGGGTAATACAATATTTACAATGGACTATCATTTTAAACTTCCACATATATTCTGAAGAAAAAAAATAGGGACAATAAATACAAATTTGAGATGCACATGCAGCTCATACATTTAATGATGCTTTCCGTGTAACAAAGAAAAGAACCATAGATTCAATAAGTCTGCTGGGAAATGTAAAAGCAATTTAAAGTAGTTTGCCTCGAGTCTATGCCTAGCTCCAATTTATGTGAAACACAATGTGGCACTTTGAAGAAAGTCATGTATAAAAAAGGAATATATAAAGAAGGTGTAATGGGATGACATCAATGACAGAATGTAAAAGAGCTCAGAGATGCGTAAAAAGTATCCGAAGGCTTATCTTAAGTACATTCTCCAAGGATATCTGAGAAGTCTAACATTTAAGCGAAAATAGCAAAGCCAAATATTTATTCTTAACATTTTGGTTGTTTGTGCGTTTTGATTTGCATGTCTTTTTAAGAAATTGTGATAAAATGGAGGGGAAAAAAGGTCAAAATTTACAGTCAGGTGTTAAAACTGAGCTGCCTTGGTGGAGGTTTGGACTCTCTGAATGTCAAGTTAAAGTTCAGTTACTACGTAAATGTGTACAGTTACACACTTTTCTAGTACAGTGGTACCTGAACTTACAAGATGGCGTTTTGTTATGCTTTACGTTATGTGCATAATTTCAGCTATAAGCTTATCAGCAAGTACAATATATACACATAGAATACAAGTATTTTGTATTTAAAACATTACTGAAGTAATAACTACTGCTCCGGTTTGCTAAGCAAATTGAAAACACAAGGTGAACATATGTGTTAGTAATTTCTGTTAAAGGAAAAAGGGGTAGGATTAAATAAGTTTTGCTTCTTCCAACTCCTTTTCGGACATGTAAAGAGAAATTAAAAGATGTAAAATATGCGATGTATCATATTGAAACTGTAAACATGTACAAAATAAACTTCAACCTACCAACAAATATTTCATGGTTCCTCACAAGTAAACTTTACAATTTATTAAATACATACATTGCTATAAAATTGAGGAGCTGGTGAATTATTATCCCATATTTTTACCAATTTTCAGGAGATTTCATATATTTTGAAATGCAAATGTTGATGCTCCTCTTAAACACACAAGATGTTTGGGAAATTCCCCAAAGTTGTTTGGTGCTAAATTAACCACATTAGTGCTGCATAAAACATTATGGTCCTGATATACTAAAGGTTTGTGTGTACTAAAAACATTTGCAAAATTGATAGCACACACAAAGCTGAGCTACTAAACATGTGCAAAGTAAGCAGAAAAAGGTGTGTAATCCATTTTGCGCTTCTGTCTTATTTAAAATGCAAAATTTATGCTTATCAACAAAACGGCCACAATACTGGGGAGGAGAAGATGCGAATATAATTATTGAGCACGCGCAATGTGATTTATCAACACTCATCACCGTTTTGCAAGCACTGTTTAACGCAGGGGTGGGCAATTAATTTTTACCGGGGGCCGCATGAGCAACCCGAGCACTGCTGGAGGGCCACATCGACAATATTTCAATTAAATTTTGCTCAATATTATTTTTTATATATACCGTAAGATAAATAATAATAATAATAATAATTAATAATAATAGTAATACTTCAACATAGTGTGTGTAACAGCATTCCATGACTAATAAATGACAGTAAAATAAGCACACGTATGACTGAGGAGTCATAGTGTAACTTTGTGTGGTGTTTGAGTCGTCCGACTTTTTGTGTGGCCATAAACGCACCAGTGGTTTAGTGCTATGCGTGTTGGTGACAGATGACAAGTTGGTTTTGGCCTGGTTTGTACGGCAGAAAATGACTAGTTTTTCGAGATAGAAGTGTTTTACTTATGTTTTTGGTGTGGTTATGGCCGAATATAAACAGTTTTGCTCAATAAAGTGATCGATATAATTCCTGGCCTCGGAGCATCTCGATAGACGTTACAATAATTGAACGGTGTTCAATTGAACGGTGTTGACGAACACCGTTAGGGCCGCTTGTTGTCACTGTCACTCAAAGTTGCATTGCAAAATTACATAGAATAAATATGTTTATTTTGTTTAGAATTCAGATGGGATTTGATTTGGTGCGCGGCATATATTTGCTGCGCGCAGCAGACGCTTGAGCAGTGCGAAATTGCGCAGGAACGCACCTTAGAGGGAACGTTGCATGGCAGTCCATGTCTTGTTGGAAACACGCCATTCTTCATCAACTTTTCTCTTTTTAGCGTCTCGGGTGTAAACCGTGCATCACTTGTCGCTGCATGTGCACCTTCACTCGCAGGTTACACACGGACACACGCCCATAAATAATACTTTTCAAAATAAAAGCAGCACAGTTGTATTGCGCGCACGACATTGATGTTTTTTCAACTTTATTTTGTAATTAATGATTGCAGCTGTTCACATTCACTCACAATCACGCACACGCATACATCCACACGGAAGTAATACAAATAACGATTTTCAAAACAAAAGCAGCACCGTTGTATTGCACACTCGACATAGATACTTTTTAAAATTTATTTTGTAATGTATAATTGGCCTCACGCGGGCCGGACAGGGACGCACAAAGGGCCGGATGCGGCCCGCGGGCCGCAGAATGCCCAGGTCTGGTTTAACGTGTTATCACATGTCAGGAGGACGTACAAACTGACACAGTTCCAAACTAACAGCCGATAGAAAGATGAGAATCCTCGGTTCTCCATGTATGTGTCAGCATTTTGGACTGACAGAAATACAAAAATATTAAGACATATAGTCTAATCAGCATGTTATTTTCATACTTTTATAGCTGCTAAAATACTTATGGAGCTGATGGAAATTAATTCAATTGATGCATTTTAGTGTCCGTTGGCATTTTTTTTTTTTTTTTTTTTAATGTCCTTCATTTTTTATTTTAAGAAAACATGTCATAAGTGGTAGAAAATGGATGGATGGATGTCACTAAAATATATCTCCAAAATGAAAATATGTCTTTCATTATGCATTTTCTTGCGTTTGAGTCGTTCCGGACTCATGAATGCGCTGGTGATGCGATCCACAGCCTTGCGCACAGAATTAAGTGTTGGTGTGCATATGTCTCCACCACTTTTCAATTGCACATGCAGTGTTAGTAGATCACACGGTATTTGGATCTGAGTAAATCAGGCCCTATGTCGCTACTGGTCTGACGTTTCTTAAAAAATAAGGCTAAAAAAACAACTTGAAGCCTTGTCCAGCTGTTTATTGACATATACTATTGATGTTTGCCCCAATCATCACGCACATAATAAACCTCTCAATTAAACAAGGCCAAATACCAAAAGATTTCAAGATAGCAAGAGTAACTCCCCTCTTTAAAAAAGGAAGCAAATTGAAACCTGGCAACTACCGACCTGTTTCTATTCTCAGTTCCATTTCGAAAGTAATGGAAAAAATAGTTTATGAACAGGTCGATAGTTACCTTGCCACTAATAAACTCATGTACAAATTCCAATCCGGCTTCAGAACTAACCACTCCACTGACACATGCCTTCTCTATCTGACCAACCACATCAAACATGAGGTGGACGCGGGCAAATACTGCGGCATGGTCATGCTGGACCTTCAGAAGGCCTTTGACACCGTTAACCACGCTATACTGTTGGATAAGCTCAGAGGAATCGGATTTGATAAAACTTCTTTGAGCTGGATGCAATCTTACTTGGATGGGAGGAGGTGAACGGCACTGTGTCCCCCCCCCTCTCAGTAAGCTGTGGAGTCCCCCAAGGCAGTATATTAGGGCCTTTACTGTTCCTAATATACATAAACGACATGTCATCAGCATGCGACTGAGTTGTTTTTGTTTGCGGATGACTCGGCCCTGCTGGTATCCGGCAAGGACAAGTCAGAGGTGGAGAAAATCCTCAGTGCTGAACTCTGTAGAATTTGCACCTGGCTCGCTGACAACAAGCTATCCATACACTCGGGTAAAACGGAATCCATCCTATTTGGGTCCCACATCAACCTTAAGAAAGTCAATGACTTCACTATAAAAGTGGGTGACATTGTTATCACCAGGAAAGATGAGGTCACCTACCTAGGTTCCATTCTAGAGGCTAATCTTTCCTGTGATAAAATGGCAACCAAGGTAATCAAAAAGGTCAACCAACGAACGAGATTTCTCTACAGAATCTCCTCTCTGGTCAACAAAAGCACCATGAAGATTCTAGCGGGAACTCTCGTTCAACCCTTTTTCGATTACGCATGCACCTCCTGGTACCCTAGCACCTCCAAAACCCTCAAATCTAGACTCCAAACATCCCAGAACAAGCTAGTCAGGTTACTTCTAGACCTCCACCCCAGATCACACCTCACTCCTACCCACTTCTCCAAAGTGGGCTGGCTCAGGGTGGAGGACAGAGTAAAACAACTTGCACTGAGCCTAGTCTATAAAATCTGCTACACCTCCCTGATACCGAAGTACATGTCAAACTACTTCCTTAACGTAAATGACCGCCATAACCACAACACCAGGGGAAGCTCCACTAACCACGTTAAACTCAGATTCCGAACTAACAAAGGTCTTAACTCATTCTCTTTCTATGCCACATCAATATAGAATGCACTCCCAACAGGTGTAAAAGAAAGGGCATCTCTATCCTCCTTCAAAACCGCACTAAAAGAACACATCCAGGCAACTACAACCCTAAACTAACACCCTCCCTTCCACATAATACCTCTTCGGATTATAAATAATCTAATGTAAACAATCAAACAATCAAATGTATACACTTTTTCTTATACTTTCTAATCTCTCTCTCTATGTCCACTACTTGCTGTACATATCCTACCAAGTCAGTCCTACACTGTTTCAATATCCATTTCTCTGATGCAATTGTTGATGCTGATTGTTGATGACTGAAGTGTTGATACCAACCAAACCTAACCACCCCCCCCCTCCCCCCCCCCCCCCTCCATATCCCACACCCCGGATTGTAAATATGTAAATAATGTAAATAATTCAATGTGTATATACTCTGATGATTATCTTGTGTGATGACTGTATTATGATGTTAGTATATATTTGACAGTATATATCTGTATCATGTATCAATTTAAGTGGACCCCGACTTAAACAAGTTGAAAAACTTATTCGGGTGTTACCATTGAGTGGTCAATTGTACGGAATATGTACTTCACTGTGCAATCTACTAATAAAAGTTTCAATCAATCAATCAATCAATGTTTGAATACCTTTTACTGCAAATGAATATTGGCTCCAAATAATGGTTATTGGCCTCGCCGACTACTAATAATTGGTATCAGACCTGAAAAAAACATATCGGTTGACCTCTAGTATTTGTCCACAGATTTATTTTAGATTTTACTAGTAAGAATTTGAAGTTGAATCACTAAATGTATTATTAACCTGCTGTCACTTTGCCTTTGCCCGGGGACAACCGATAAAAATGAGCTTGTCCTGAGCTATTCCTGGTCAGAGCAACCTGTGTATATTGTGCAATGTTCCTATCAAATGAACAAACAGCCCATAACCAGACACAAACCTGATGCTCAAAGTAGTAGCTAAGTGGAGATGGTCCACATGATGATCCACACACCACACAAAGAATTGTCCCTCATGTATTCAGAAGGTTTTCATTTGAGTATTCTAGTTTTTTTTACTCTTTAATTAACCTCTGAAATAAGCCTTTTTTAAAACCAAAAAAAATTGTTATGTAAAATACAATTCAAATGTTAAATTGGTGCTCAGTTGTTCAAATATGTTTGTAATTGTTCAGGGTGGAAAAAAAGAAAACAATCCAACAAAGGCGCGAGTGTCTTCCCAAACGACAAGGTGTTGCCTCTTGCCTCCTCTCTCTCTCTCTCTTTGTCACTGTCCTTTGCTCAGCTCTCATCTCCTTCATTTTCCTCCACCCATACTTATTATAAATATATATTTCACACTGTCTCCTAATGAGCAATTACTGCTGCTGGCGTGTGTGTGTGTGTGTGTGTGTGTGTGTGTGTGTGTGTGTTATTGTATTTCTACCCTTCTTGAGACATCAACAAGGAAAAGCACCTTCCATATGAGGACCGGTGAACAAGTTAGGACTGAAATCATGGTCCCAATACACAAAACCATTGCATCTAATGGATAATTTCTCATTTGCACCCCTGGTGGTGAACTATATCAAAATTTGATGGTCCCAAAAGGATTTTTAAAAATTGACTGTGTGTCGGTTTTAAAAGTACTCCCCCTCTGGTCAACATATGAAATAACAAGTGTGTGTACAAATTTTAGGTGCTCCCCCTCTGGCCAACATATGTAATAACAAGTGTGTGTAAGAATTTTGAAATGCGCCCCCTTTGTCCAAAATTAATGTTTAAAAAATGTACGAAAAGGGCAAGCGGTAGAAAATGGATGGATTGATATATGTACAGTATACAGAGACATACTGTAATAACTTGAAGTAAATAATGAAGATTAAAAACCAAATACAAACAAAAATTTAAAACAATAATAATTAACTAAAAGCTTACCTTTTTTCTATTTACATATTATGTCTATATTATTAATGTTGTAAATACAAATATTTATATATCTAGGAAGGGTGGTCCTAAAAGGGTGGGCATTTTTCAGAGGTCTCAAAAAGGTAACAAATACAAGAATATGTCTGTGTATGTGAATATGTGTGTGCGTGTGCGTGTGCGTGTGTGTGTGTGTGTGTGTGTGTGTGTGTGTGTGTGTGTGTGAGGGAGGGAGGCTTCAGGGGTTGATAGAAGTATCCACCAGCTGAGCTCCACTTCTGACCTTGTCCATCAACCTCACTGTGTGTTGTCCACATTGTGTGAATGTTTATTTTTCATCTGGCTGTTGTAATTACGTCAGTGTAACTAAACTCCTGTCCGTGTCAAGGACTGTCATATTTCCTTGAGTTTCTACTCCACCTGAGCTCTCCTTTTGAAGGTCTTAATGAGCCCTGCGGTGGAAAGATCCTTCTCCCACACATCTAAAGACTGAGTACTGAGGGGGCTGATACACACGAGGAAAGATAGAAGATGCTAGGGGCAGGCAATTATCCTTTCCGATGCAATGTATGGCCATCGAGCCCTGCAGCAGGCATGTTACAAATGAGCTGCCACATACCCTCCGGCCCTGAGGGTGGAGAGTAATCACACCAACCGACTGCACTACGACCAACTGGACAGAGCAAATATTATATGAAACATAGGGAGGAGAATAAGAGTTTACTAAAGCATTTGAAAACTTTGCACTACTTTGCTAACCGGTTGTGTGTTCAATAATGTGGAGATAAGTTGGTTCTTTCGTCTTTTCAGATTCAAATGAAAAAGAACTACCCAGAACTTTCTACAAAAGGAAGACATTTTAACATGTTCGTCCCTGAACGCTAAAAACATGCTGTGTCTGTTACCCACACACATTAAACCACGCTATTATTACTTCTCTCTGGATTCAGACTCCAAGCATTACTGATGGTGAGTCAGTGTTCATTATAGGATAAGATATACTCTATGTATCCCACACTGGGGAGTTGTTACAGTTGCAGTGTGAAGTTTACATACAGAATGAACGGGATACAGTAAAGATTCTAAGTAATACAACAATGTAGGACAATAACAAAAAATAAGAAATACACTATGCACACATATTGCATGCCCCCTTAAAAGGGTTACACTGGACTTTACAGGATACACATTACAGTGTTTACAAGTGTGTGTTATAAATAGGGATGCAGCTATGGATTATGTTATTAATCTATTGAGTAGTTTGTTCAAGTAATTGAGTAAACACTTTATAGCCTCAATGTGTATTTTAGGGAAAATTGTTAAAAAAAAAAATCTGCTTGTCATAACCTTCATTCTTTTGTAGGGGTGTATATTGGTACGATTTTATTGATACCGATGTTTCTTACCGATACTCATTCGTACTCTTAAACGTGCTACATGTAATTTGGATTATATACAGAGGTTAAAAGATGGCAAAGGATCCATTATTTTACCAATTTTTATTACCACAAGAAGAAGTAACACCAGCAACATGATGTAATAGGGCTCGGTCGATAAAACGATATCTATACATCGCGATAGACACATAATTGATAGGAACAAAAAATGTGTTTAATAAAATAAAATTAAATAGAATAGAATAGAATAGAATGCCTTTTATTGTCACTATACACAGGCACAATGAGATTAAAAGCAACTTGAGTATCAGTGCGACAGTCTACAAATATGCAAAACATAGGAAGGAAAGAAAAGAAAAATAGTGCAAAAGGAGGTAAGATGCACAGTCCAGTCCTGAGAGCGAATGTTCTGAATGTGTTGTTTAAATATTATACTATACACATCTATACAGAAGCATTCAGACTGTGGGTAGAAAGTAAAAATTGCACACAGAAAGGTGCTAAACTATAAAATCAGTGCCTATGAGAGTTCACCGTGGTTATGGCTTAAGGGAAAAAACTGTTCCGAGTCTGTTTGTCTTGGACCTGATGTCCCTATAGCGCCTTCCTGAGGGCAGCAGGTCAAACAGGTCAAAGCCAGGGTGGGAGCTGTCCTTGATAATGTTGGTAGCTCTGCTGAGGCAGCGAGAGGTGTAAATGTCTATCAGGGAGGGGAGAGGGCAGCCGATGATCCGCTGTGCTGCCTTTACCACTCTCTGGAGCCTCTTCTTGTCTGCAGCGGTGCAGCTGCCGGACCATGCTATGATGCAGTATGTCATCAGGCAAAACATGTATATGTATATTTTCTATCACAAGAAACCGGAAATAATGAAGCAAGGCTGGTTGCAGTCACTCGGGTTCTGTTAACCTAGCAAAATAGAAAGTGATCACTGAGCAATGGGATGGACACGCTAACAGGCAATCGCATAACAGTATCAACTATCAAGTTTGGTTGCGCCATCTTGCTGCCTCGCCGTGTATTCTCTGCACTAAGTGAGAAGAGATGTAAAAAATGAGTGCTGCAGAGAGGCAATAAATTGTTGATAAATCAGGAAAAGTCACCTCGACGGTATGCCAGTTCTTTTTATTTTTTCAAAAGGACCATAGTCCTTTGCCGCGCTCATCTTTCCCTTTAAACCCTCGACCGTTCTCTATCCGGATGTTTGGAAACAACAAGTAGGAAATAAAGTGCACGACTGTACAAATAAAATAAATAACAAAATATATAAAATGTTGTACATTAAAATAAATATTGGTCCAATAATATTTAAATAATAATTACTGATTATTATATAACCTGATTATGTGTATTTGGGATCTGCAAAAGTCCTGAAAAATTTGAATCAAAACGTGGAGGCATTGCAGCAATATTTATAAAACAACTTGCCTTCCTCCCTACTTCCTCCAAGCAGTTTGTTTGGAATTTGTCAGTCCTGTGACGTTTTTCTAAACTTTGACGTCTGCAGATATCTCTATATATGGTAAAGGCTTAACCAAAGGTCTTTGCATGAGACCGCCATGTTATTTATCGTTCGAGCAATTGCAGTCCAAAAGTGGTATGATCCAGGTACAACACGGCTCTGTAGTTGGTTGTTTTGACCAGCACAAGTCACTACACAAATCTTATGTTCATCTCAAGTAAAAAGTGCTTTACTTTGAACTTTTATGATTTGTGGCAATGCACCTTCAACTCGGAAGAAGTTGCTCCGAGTGTATGTTATAAAGAGTCCTGCTTCCCACAAACTTTCAGAAAAAGATGGATTTTCCGAAAAACTACTTTCTATGCCTCTATTACCTCCATTGCTTTTTATGGCAATGGAGGTAACGATGAAACGGTAAGTAATAACAGTAGGTTATACATGTGTGTATGATACATTAACAATAGTTATGTGCACATGGACACATTTAATCGATATAAAAAACTAACCAGAATAAAAACGCTTCATGTAAACACGGCATTCGGAATATTCTGACCCGATCACACAATGCTTCATCAAAAACTAAACACACAATATTTGCAAGCGCTTTTCAGAAGTAAAAATATATATATATATATATATATATATATATATATATATATATATATATATATATATATATATATATATATATATATATATATATATATAACAACAACCCCCAAAAAACAGAGATAAAAGAAAACCCTTTGCTCTCGTTTGGAGATAGTAAATGAGTATCTCTGCATTACGTTGATACAGTTTATTTCCTTGTACTTCTGAATCTTATTTGCAAGTATGCATTCAGTTTGTCCTACAGGAGTTGCTGGAGTAAGAAGTAGTTTATGAGCCTTGCAAAGTGTTTATACTGTAAGTGTTGTAATTTTCACACATCAGCTGTTTGATTGTTATTTTCATCTCAGTTGTGTATTTGATTATCTTATTTGGAGATGCCCTATGAAATCGGCAACGCCACAAACAGTAGGATTTATATGGCAAATCTATACGTGAATTGTATCGAGTTAGCACATTTGTTTTAATGTTGAAATGTCAAAGAGAAGTTATTTATATCTCAGGTAAGTTACAGTATATTGACATACTTTATTTCTGTATTTCCAGTTTTATTGAGCTTTAAGTAAAAACTCTTAGGGATGACCTCAACCCGACTTGTTGTCTGTCTGCTAAGCCAGCAAGAAGTGACATTAGCGGGAGCAGAAACAATAACAGTAACTTATATTAGCAGAGCGCAGGGGTCCACCCTTCCGTGGCCTGTTACTGATAGTGGATTTCCCTTCTGTGGAGCGGCTTTTTGCTCTGTCAATGCCCTCGGCTTTGGGGTCCGTGGTTTGGGCGACGTGTGAATGACAAAAACATAATCAACCAAACCAGAAGTGATGGTGCGTTCTGGCTGGCAGGAAGAACAGAGCATGACAGGTAAAGACTATAAACATGGGACCCATTACCTCCCTGCTTGGCACTCAGCATCAATGGTTGGAATTGGGGGTTAAATCACTCAAATGATTCCCGGGCCCGGCTACCGCTGCTGCTCACTGCTCCCCTCACCTCCCAGGGGGTGAGGGTGATGGGTCAAATGCAGAGGATAATCTCACCACACCTTGTGTTTGTGTGACAATCATTGGTACTTTAACTTTTTAAGCTCTGTCTACATATAGGTTATTTTTTAAAAGGGGAAATTACATTACCGGGTTTCCTAATACAATGGCTTTGACAGCAGGGAAAATGTGCAAGTCAATGTAAGTCCAGTGTGAGTATGTGTGGTTCTGTGTAAATCAATCAATCAATCATCCATCCATCCATTTTCTACCGCTTATTCCCTTCGGGGTCGCGGGGGGCGCTGGAGCCTATCTCAGCTACAATCGATCAAACTCTATTTATAAAGTGTGTTTCATACATAAAAGAAATGCAACGCAAAGTGCTTTACAAAGTTAAAAACAATACCCTGATGACCCAGATTTCCCAATATCACATACGCACGCACGGACACAGATACCCAAAACAAACACACACACACATATGCAACTATATGAACAAATGAATGCATATCTGAGTACAGAGGAGACATGTGAGTAAACACTATCATAGGAGCCATCTGCACCAGGAGGTCATCAGACTATAAATAAATAAATAAATATAAAAATAAAATGAATATACAGTAAATATATATTAAATACATAGGACTAAATAAAATATTACATAAATAATAAGATAAAAAGTTGAATATGAATGACTTCAATAAAATAATTAATATTAGGTAAAAGCCTCATCAAAAAGGTGGTTCTTAAGCCTGCTCATAAAAATATGAACGCTTTCCGCATCCCTGAGGTCTTCCGGCAAGCTGTTCAATAGACGGGGGCCATAATGGTGGAAAGATGCCATCCCGTGACTTTGTGTCCTGGCTTTTGGAATAATTAGGAGATGAGAGCCGGAGGATCTCAGGGCCCAGGAAGGTTTGTAGGGTAAAAGCAATTCTGAAAGATAAGAAAGCCCAATACCATAAAAACATTTACAAAACCATAATAACCTTAAAATCGATCCTGAAACACACGGGGAGTCAATGCAGAGATTTTAAAACTGGTGTAATGTGAGCCCGCCTTCTGGTCTTCGTCAGGATTTTTAAAGGCCTACTGAATCCCACTACTACCAACCACGTAGTCTGATAGTTTATATATCAATGATGAAATCTTAACATTGCAACACATGCCAATACGGCCGGGTTAACTTATAAAGTGCAATTTTAAAATTCCCGCCACACTTCTGGTTGAAAAACTCCTTTGGATATGATTTATGCGCGTGACGTCACAAAAGCAACGGAAGTGGTTGGACCCCATCGGACCCGATTGAAAAGCCTCTTGTTTTCTTCAACAAAATTCCACATTATTCTGGACATCTGTGTTGGTGAATCTTTTGCAATTTGTTTAATGAACAATGGAGACTGCAAAGAAAAACGTTGTAGGTGGGATCGATCGGTGTCTTAGCGGCTAAGTACAATACTGTAATATCTGTGATATTTGCATTAGTGTACTGTCTTTAAGGGTTTGGGGAACGCGCATGCGCGAGTGAGTTGGCGGAGAACTTGTGTGTGTGAGCGTGAGTTTTGGCTAACAGCAGCTCGTGTATGTGTGTGCGTTACTTTTTGAACTACAACCAGTTACCGCTTTTTAATAAAGCGATTGAGCAGCGCTTCCTCGTCTGTGTGACTCCTTCTCCACTGCGGGGCATTACAATACTTACAGCAACACAACAAGGACTACTTACTACGCCTAGCCGATGCTTGCCGCCAAACCCACGGATGAAGTCCTTTGTCGTGTCGTTGATCGCTGGAATGCAGGTGAGCACGGCTGTTGATGGGTTTCTATCTTCATTTGAGAACGATGCTACGCGCTAGCTCAGTAGCTAAGTGTGTCACCGATGTATTGTCTTGGAGATAAGTCACTTTAAATGTCCATTTCGGGTGCTCGACTCTCATTTTCAAGAGGATATAGTATCCGAGGTGGTTTAAAATACAAATCCGTGATTCACAATAGAAAAAGGAGAGAGTACATAGTTCTGTGAGGTCTGGTTGCTAAGTTTGCTTCAATGGCGTCGTTAGCACAGCATTGCTAAACTTCGCCAGCCTGGAAATCATTAACCGTGTATTTACATGTCCACGGTTTAATAGTATTGTTGATTTTCTATCTATCCTTCCAGTCAGAGGTTTATTTATTTTGTTTCGATCTTCATTTGAGAACGATGCTATCGCGCTAGCTCAGTAGCTAAGTGTGTCACCGATGTATTGTCTTGGAGATAAAAGTCACTTTAAATGTCCATTTCGCGTGCTCGACTCTCATTTTCAAGAGGATATAGTATCCGAGGTGGTTTAAAATACAAATCCGTGATTCACAATAGAAAAAGGAGAGAGTACATAGTTCTGTGAGGTCTGGTTGCTAAGTTAGCTTCAATGGCGTCGTTAGAACAGCATTGTTAACCTTCGCCAGCCTGGAAAGCATTAACCGTGTATTTACATGTCCACGGTTTAATAGTATTGTTGATTTTCTATCTATCCTTCCAGTCAGAGGTTTATTTATTTTGTTTCTATCTTCATTTGAGAACGATGCTATCGCGCTAGCTCAGTAGCTAAGTGTGTCACCGATGTATTGTCTTGGAGATAAAAGTCACTTTAAAAGTCACTTTAAATGTCCATTTCGCGTGCTCGACTCTCATTTTCAAGAGGATATAGTATCCGAGGTGGTTTAAAATACAAATCCGTGATTCACAATAGAAAAAGGAGAGAGTACATAGTTCTGTGAGGTCTGGTTGCTACGTTAGCTTCAATGGCGTCGTTAGCACAGCATTGTTAACCTTCGCCAGCCTGGAAAGCATTAACCGTGTATTTACATGTCCACGGTTTAATAGTATTGTTGATTTTCTATCTATCCTTCCAGTCAGAGGTTTATTTATTTTGTTTCTATCTTCATTTGAGAACGATGCTATCGCGCTAGCTCAGTAGCTAAGTGTGTCACCGATGTATTGTCTTGGAGATAAAAGTCACTTTAAATGTCCATTTCGCGTGCTCGACTCTCATTTTCAAGAGGATATAGTATCCGAGGTGGTTTAAAATACAAATCCGTGATCCACAATATAAAAAGGAGAGTGTGGAATCCAATGAGCCAGCTTGTACCTAAGTTACGGTCAGAGCGAAAAAAGATACTGCCTCTCAAGTCGTTCACTGTAACGTTCCTCATCTACGAATCTTTCATCCTCGCTCAAATTAATGGGGTAATCATCACTTTCTCGGTCCGAATCTCTCTCGCTCCATTGTAAACAATGGGGAATTGTGAGGAATACTAGCTCCTGTGACGTCACGCTACTTCCGGTACAGACAAGGCTTTTTTTTTTATCAGCGAGCAAAAGTTGCGAACTTTATCGTCAATTTTCTCTACTAAATCCTTTCAGCAAAAATATGGCAATATCGCGAAATGATCAAGTATGACACATAGAATGGATCTGCTATTCTCGTTTAAATAAAAAAAAATCATTTCAGTAGGCCTTTAATTTTCCTGTGGGAACTCTCTTGAAGGAATCAATAAAGTACTATCTATCTATCTAGGACACGTGCCACTGAATTCTGGAGTAATTGCAAAGGTGTAATAACCTTTTTAGGAAGACCAGAAAGCAGGGCGTTACAATAATCTATACGACTTGTAATAAAAGCATGCATTAGCGTCTCCATGTTGCCTTGAGAGAGAATTGACTATATTCTTAAGATGATAAAAACCTATTTTTGTTATATTTTATACATGTAGTATAAAACTAAGATCAGAGTCAAAAACGACGCCCAGATTTTTCACTTAATGGAGTTAAAGACAATGATTGTAGTTTTGATATGTGTTTCTCTCTCAGGGCCAATGACTAAAACGTCAGTCTTGTTCTGGTTAAGCTGTAAAAAATTACCTGCCGTCCAGGACTTTAATCTGAAAGGCAATTAAAAAGAATATCACTTGGTCTTGTGTCATTAGGAGGCATGGAACTATACAACTGTGTGTAGTCAGCATAACTGTGGAATATAATTCCATGTCTCCGGATGACACTGCCAAGTGGAATCATGTAAATATTAAAAAGAATAGGACCTAAAATTGATCCTTGAGGCAGATGAAACATTTGTGAACAGTATGTGCTGCCGCTCGAGAGACCGGCTGCTCCATCACACTGGAAAAATCCATAAATTAGTCGCAACATTGTATAAAAGCGCAGGGTTCAAACCGTTGGAAAAAAGTATGTATATACCGAAAATTACGATAGTCATAATGTTTTGGCTGTGGGGAAAAATACCTGTAGTAGCCCTCCTTCCTGCACTGCAAATGTAACAGTCCGCTGCTGAAGGAGCTACTCGAGGCCTCCACAGTGTCGTATGGGGGGAGAGGGATTTGTCCATTATGAATGTCAGGTTAGCCAACATCCTTCTGTCAGCCAATTCCTTGATGGTGTCCAGTGGACAAGTTATGACAGTCAGATCTTCTAATGAGTTCATTAAATCTATTTCTGTCTCTGACGGTGCTGCCCCCACCTCAGCACACATTGGCACTGAAAATTGTAGAAGCCACCTGTGTCATAAAAGGTCCTCAGTTTCCTCAATCGGTGAAGATAACTTGGCCCTTTTGTACTGGGTGTTTGTGCTGTGTGTCCAGTTCAGTTTGTTAAGTTGAAGACCCAGTTATTTAAAACAGTCCATTATTCATCACAATGTCCCTATCTCAAAACATTGGTGTGGGTGGTGGAACTGACCGCCAGAAGTCAATCAAAAGCTCTTTTGTCTTAATGAGTCCAGTAAGACAAAGGAGCACTCCAAGTGCAGATGGTTGGATGGACACCAGGCAAGAAAGCTCGATATGACTCCCCTGTAATCCTGCAAATTGCCCTCAGACATAACCCACCACTGCAGATTAATCCAACAAGATTGGGAGTGCTGTGCTGCAAACTGCTGTACCACATCTGTAGTACAGTCACGTAAATGTTAATGTTTTAATATTGTGTTTTTCTTTGTCACCAGTAAATGACAAAATCATTAAATTACTACATTAGACTAATAGAGGCTCTGCCACCAAACACCTCTTGCTGTCATGGAAGATCTAATGCTTTAAATTTTAGATCAATAAACTTAAAGTGTAAAACTTTAGAGAAACTGCTTTTTTTTTTTTACTGACTATCAAAATAAAAGGGCCATTCTGGCAGCTTTACAGCCTATAGCGGCTTTGAGATATTGGGCAATGAAATGAAAAGTGACAAAAGAGAGTGTAATCGTTGAGTTGAAAAATAATAAGCTAAAGGGAAAGGATAAAACAGAAAATATATTGTTAGCCATGCTTGCACATGCGAACACCTTCAGGACCCCTTTTGGCTCCAACCTACTACAACACAACTTAAAAAATACTCATTACTTTTTACTTTGTTAAATTTAAATTTCTATATTACCATGTTGCGGCCAACAGCATCCAAGATGGCCTTATGGTTTGCAGCTTCACAGAGGGGTCGAATCTCTGTGTGGAGTGTGCATGTTCTCCATGTGCGTATGAGGGTCTCATGTTCAATAATATGCATGTTAGACTAATTGGAGACTCTAAATCAGGGGTCTCCAAACTACGGCCCGCGGGCCGAATCCGGCCCACCAGTGTCCAAAATCCGGCCCGCGGGAAGTCCCAAGTAAAAAAAAAAAAAAAAAATTTTAAATGTATTTTTAAAAAAAAGTTTTTACTTTTGTTTCTGTCCTTTCTAATCCATTTTCTACCGCTTGTTACTCTCGGTGTCTCCTAGTCACTCAGGCAAATCATATTGTCTAAAAATGCATTTTCCCATCGATAACATGACATCATCGCGTTCGGTATATTAATATAGTACCGCGATACTAATAAATCAGTATCGGTACTATACCGCATCTGAAAAGTACCGGTCCGCCCCCACACATGAGGACTTTGAATATGACCAATGTATGATCCTGTAACTACTTGGTATCGGATTGATACCCAAATTTGTGGTATCATCCAAAACTAATGTAAAATATCAAACAACAGAAGAATAAGTGATTATAACATTTTAACAGAAGTGTAGATAGAACATGTTAAAAGAGAAAGTAAGCAGATTAACAGTAAATGATCAAGTAGATTAATAATTAATTTCCGACCACTTGTCCTTAATAATTTTGACAAAATAGTAGAATGATAAATGACACAATATGTTACTGCATATGTCAGCAGACTAAATTAAGAGCCTTTGTTTGCTTACTTACTACTAAAAGACAAGTTGTCTTGTATGTTCACTATTTTATTTAAGGACAAACTTGCAACAAAGCCAATAATGCAATTTTTTGTGGTCCCCTTTATTTAGAAAAGTACCGAAAAGTATCAAAATAATTTTGGTACTGGTACCAAAATATTGGTATCGGGACAACACTAATATATGTGTGTGTGTATATATATATATATATATATATATATATATATATATATATATATATATATATATATATATATATATACATATATATATATACATATATATATATACATATATATATATATATACATATATATATACATATATATATATACATATATATATATATATATATATATATATATATATATATATATATATATATATATATATATATATATATATATATATATATATATATATATATATATATATATATATATATATATATATTCATATACAGCCCGGCCCCCGGCCAAATTTTTTTAACCCAATGCCGCCCCCGAGTCAAAAAGTTTGGGGACCTCTGCTCTAAATTGTGTCCACTGATTGTTTATCTATGTGTTCCCTGTGACTGACCGGTGATCACCTCGAGGTGTACATGGTCTCATACCGAATGTAAGCTGGGATAGGCTCCAGCTCACCTGTGACTCTGAAAATAAATACAAGCAGTAAAGAAAATGGATGTGTGGCTGTTGTTGCAAAAATGTATTTGGATTTAAGATGATAAACTTTGACCAAATTTTAGTTTTAATTATTTTTACTTAATCATGTGTATTGCTTTTCAAATATATTTATTAATGATATTTCTACATGTCTTCAAACCTATAACTTGCACTAGCTTGTCTTATCACTATGTATGATACTTATTTTTAAAGTTATATTTGTTGTTAATGCTTTTATGGAATTGTCTCCATGATCCTTTTATGAAAAGTACTTCAACTGAAATATATATATATATATATATATATATATATATATATATATATATATATATATATATATATATATATATATATATATATATATATATAGTATTTTTGTCCTCAACAAATTGCCATCTCGATACATACCAAATTGTACCGTAATTTCCAGACCATAAACCGCTACATTTTTCCCCACACTTTGAAACCTGTGCTAAACAATGCTGCAGCTTAATTTATGGATTTTTCCAGGTTCACAAGCTTCACATGTCTCCAATAAATTTAGCCTCGTCACATCAGACTCACACTATCATTATGTCAGCCATTTAGCGCATTTTGCTCTCACTCTCACAAACATAATACAAAACTGACACAATGCAGTCCCAAAGCAAAAGTGATCGAACTGGCCATTTAAAAAGGAAACGACCACCAATACGATGGACCCGAAAGGCCAAACCACCTCGCATTGAAAAAGAAGATACAAGTCCAGAGGTGACCCGCCTCGTGAACCCAAGTGAAAGTGAAAACGAGGCAGAAAAAACGCAACCCTAAATCCCCTCAACTCTAACACCAAAGAAGACCACCCCAAGACACGAGCGCAGGGGTGAGCAAACTTTTTGACTTGGGGGCCGCATTGGGCTAAATAAATTTGGCCGTCGGCCGAAAACCGACTGCATGTAAGGTAACAGGATATAAACACACACATATATTAAGTTAAAGTACCAATGATTGTCACACAGACACTAGGTGTGGTGAAATTTGTCCTCTGCATTTGAACCATCCCCTTGTTCACCCCCTGGGAGGTGAGGGCAGCAACGGGCAGCAGCGGTGGCCGCGCCTGGGAATTATTTTTGGTGATTTAACCCCCAATTCCAACCCTTGATGCTGAGTGTCAAGGAGGGAGGTAATGGGTCCCATTTTTATAGTCTTTGGTATGACTCGGCCGGGGTTTGAACCCACAACCTACCGATCTCAGAGCGGACACTCTAACGACTAGGCCACATATATACACACACATATATAACAAACCCCAAAACCAGTGAAGTTGGCACGTTGTGTAAATGGTAAATAAAAACAGAATACAATCATTTGCAAATCCTTTTCAGCCTATATTCAATTGAATACACTGCAAAGACAAGATACTTCGAACTAGGAAACCTTGTTATTTTTTGCAAATATTAACTTATTTGGAATTTGATGCCTGCAACATGTTTCAAAAAAAGCTGACACAAGTGGCAAAAAAGACTGAGAAAGTTGAGGAATGCTCATCAAACAGTTATTTGGAAAATCCCACAGGTGAACAGGCTAATTGGGAACAGGTAGGTGCCACGATTAGGTATAAAAGCAGTGATGTGTTTATGGCCACAAAAACAGTCGGTCAACTCCAACAACACACATTAACTGTAACTGCCAGGTTGACACACTAATGCAGTTCACACACAGCCAATCAATGTCAATATCAGCATGTTATGTTTACGTGTTACTGTTTTTCAGGTTAGCTTATAGCAACAAAATTATTTCCAAGAGTTAAATGCTGCATGCTAACTCTTATTTTGAACAAACAAACAAGCACTTCATGTACCCCCAATCTCCACAATCAGATTTGTGCTTATTCTAGTGTGAACAGAGGGAAACAATACAACCCCAAGACCTGCAATACAAATCAAAAAAGGCCAGGAAAAAACTAAACTTATAACAAATAAAATAATATATTTTCAGTTTTGTCCATATAAACAAAATGAATGCTGTTTCAGCACCAAGGAGACCACCTGGCAGTTTTTTTAAGTCATCAAAAGTGACAAGGAGTGTTTCACAGTGTGGTAGACGCTAGTTAATTCAGCTACTTTTACTTTATCTGCATTTGAATCATGTTTGGGTTATAGAAGGAACGTATGCATTGACTGAGAAGGTCTCTTTAGAGCAGGGGTGGGCAATTAATTTTTACCGGGGGCCGCATGAGCAACCCGAGCACTGCTGGAGGGCCACATCGACAATATTTCAATTAAATTTTGCTCAATATTATTTTTGATATATACCGTAAGATAAATAATAATAATAATAATAATTAATAATAATAGTAATACTTCAACATAGTGTGTGTAACAGCATTCCATGACTAATATAAATAAATTAACATTAATAATAAATGACAGTAAAATAAGCACACGTATGACTGAGGAGTCATAGTGTAACTGTGTGTGGTGTTTGAGTTGTCCGACTTTTTGTGTGGCCATAAACACACCAGTGGCTTAGTGCTATGCGTGTTGGTGACAGATGACAAGTTGGTTTTGGCCTGGTTTGTACGGCAGACAATTACTAGTTTTTCGAGATAGAAGTGTTTTACTCATGTTTTTGGTGTGGTTATGTCCAAATATTGCTCAATAAAGTGATCGATATAATTCCTGTCCTCGAAGCATCTCGATAGACGTTACAATAATTGAACGGTGTTGACGAACACCGTTAGGGCCGCTTGTTGTCACTGTCACTCAAAGTTGCATTGCAAAATTACACAGAATAAATGTTAATTTTGTTTAGAATTCAGATGGGATTTGATTTGGTGCGCGGCATATATTTGCTGTGCGCAGCGGACGCTTGAGCAGTGCGCAATTGCGCAGGCGCGCATCTTAGAGGGAACGTTGCATGGCAGTCCATGTCTTGTTGAAAACACGCCATTCTTCATCAACTTTTCTCTTTTTAGCGTCTCGGGTGTAAACCGTGCATCACTTGTCGCTGCATGTGCACCTTCACTCGCAGGTTACACACGGACACACGCCCATAAATAATACTTTTCAAAATAAAAGCAGCACAGTTGTATTGCGCGCACGACATAGATGTTTTTTCAACTTTATTTTGTAATTTTTGATTGCAGCTGTTCACATTCACTCACAATCACGCACACGCATACGTCCACACGGAAGTAATACAAATAACGATTTTCAAAACAAAAGCAGCACCGTTGTATTGCACACTCGACAGATACTTTTTAAAATGTATTTTGTAATTTATAATTGGCCTCACGCGGGCCGGACAGGGACGCACAAAGGGCCGGATGCGGCCCGCGGGCCGCAGAATGCCCAGGTCAGCTGTAGAGCAACACTTTTTTTGTGATCCACACAGCGTCTGTGTCGTACCATGTCACAGTCACCTGGAAAAATGACAAATTTTACACAAAACTTTACCAGACTTACCTTGCACTGGTTTCACCCAGGAATAGATAGTTCCCAGTCTTTGTTATAACTGCATTTCCTTTTTTAACTGTGCAAGTCGTGCTTTCTACCCTTTTAATTGACATGACTAAACAGCCCACCCTCACTGCTTTCTCCAAACAGTACTTCCACTTGATAAGTGCCGAATTACCCGAACAAAACATGCATTTCAAAATGGCAGGCTGGCTGTTAGCAATTCGAGACAAAGTCTCAATTTGCGGGACTTGTGAAAAGTACCATAAATTGCAGACCAAAAGTCTTTACTTTTTCCCTACACTTTGAACCCTGTGAGTTATAAGACAGTGCGGCTACTCCTAACAAGTGTTTTCATGCACGTGCTATCGTAATGTAATGACGCTAGCATCGTTAGCAATAGCTAATTTGCAACACGTTTACTAGTGTCTGTGTTAGTATTATTAACTGGCATTCTTTTTGTATTGTTTCAGTTTCACAAAACTTTCACTAAACTCACCAAGACGTCACCGCGGAGTTATTGAGTTTGTTTACCTGATTGGAGAGCAAGCTTGCGCAGCTAGAGACTTCATGACAATGACTTCTGTTTTGTTTGATCAGCCCTTTTACTGCCATGTTCAAATTAAGGTGTGTAAATAAACATTTACAGAATATTTCTGTGTAAATAATTCATTTCGCAACTTATATACCTGCGGCTTATAGTCTGGTGCGGCTAATTAATGGAAACAACGTTTCCATTAATTACAAACAAAGGTATGGCTCGGTTGGTAGAGCGGCCGTGCCAGCAACTTGAGGGTTGCAGGTAGGGCTGAACGATTTCAGGAAAAAATCTGATCACGATTTTTCTGACAGAAATTGCGATTTCGATTTTGACTCACGATTTCTTTTCAAATCAAGCTTCAGTAACAGTAACAGATTTAAAACATGACAAAAAATGATATACCATGAAAACATTAAATGCTATGTAATGCAAGGATGAATACTAAAAGGTAAGAATTGCTTCAAACATGTATTTATTAAGAAACATGCATGTACATTCTCCAAAGTTCTTGACCAACAGCAGTTATTAAAACTAAAGAACTAAAACCAGTACAAAAACCTTAATTATGTTAAGATAAATAAAAAAGTTTAAGTTAAATAAAATACAAAACAATTCCAACACAAAAAGCAATGCTTAATATATAATAAGAAAAACAAAATTCAACAACTTCAATAAAGGAAAAAAAGGATCCTGACCTTATGTAAACAGTCTTATACTCAAGTAGGTAGGTCAGTCTTTTATGGCTCAAGAGAGGTAGCCTATCAACATCTATAGCAGCAATTCAAGTACTTTATTCAACCCTGGAAGAAACCTGAACAATATTTTAAAGTGAAATTGAAAAGTAATGGTAATAAAGAAAATACTATTACAAAAACAAAATGACCCAACCTCTGCCCTTCTGAAAAATATGTCAGACATTAAAATAGGTGGGTCATTCATTTACCGCTTAGCAGCACCCAAATATTGCACATCTATTCTGTTAACAATAGAACATAATATTCCTGAAATTGTGGTATGTTTGCTACAATGGGCTGAATCGCTCGGGGTTGACTTTTCACCGGACTTTTTGGTCATACATTCGTCGTGTAACTGCCGGTGGTGATTTTTCAAGTGCCGGAATAAATTAGTCGTGTTGCCTTGGGATGTGGCGACTTTGGCCCGACAAGTTTTACAAAGTACCTGTTTCTGATGCACATCTGAAGTTTCGAAACCGAAGTAGTCCCAAATGACAGACGTGCTGCTCTTCTTCTGTATTAAAACTAAATCCTCCTCCACTTCTGACCCGGCGGCAGCAGCCATTTCCTCCAGGACGTTTGTTTCTTCACCAAAGTTGTTAGTGGGCGTGTACGCGGTAGCCTCGTCAATGGCCGCCTCTGATTGGTTAGCGTGACGGCATGCCCTGCTCACAAGTAGTTTACCACTTCTGATTGGTGAGTTTGACAAGGCATGAGAGTAGCACGAGCAGGCTGCATATACACAACAGACATGTCAGCCAGGAGAGCTAAATAACGTTCGTCTAAAACCGAAGCCTTCACGATCTCAAGATTGAGACTTCTGAAATCGCAATTTCGATCTGAAAACGATAAATCGTTCAGCCCTAGTTGCAGGTTCGATCCCCGCTTCCGCCATCCTAGTCACTGCCGTTATGTCCTTGGGCAAGACACTTTACCCACCTGCTCCCAGTGCCACCCACACTGGTTTAAATGTAACTTAGATATTGGCTTTCACTATGTAAAGCACTTTGAGTCACTAGAGAAAAAGCGCTATATAAATACAATTCACTTCACTTTCTCCTCTAAAATTTAGTGGGTGCGGTTAATATAGTCTGATAAATACGGTAAAAAAAAATGTGTGACTCTCCCACACAAAGCAGGACGTCTGGTCACCCAAGTTATGTGGCAGTCACTGATTGCGCAGACACACTTTTGCTAATGTCCTGTCTGGATAAACACAAGCGATGACGTCAGTGACTATCAATCAATCAATCACAGCCTTTAATCACAAATGCATCTACTATCTGCAAAAAATGTTTCTGCAACACATTTTATTAATGATTTTTGTAGACATCGTCAACCAATGGTTGCATGATGTGCATCCATCTTAGTTACTATGATTTTAAACACAATATATCGTTTTTGTGGGAGGCACGTTCCTGGGACGCATGAAGGGAGTTGACTGTGTCATTTCAGATAATTATGTGTCAGGGACGCTGGAGGCGTACCTAACAACATCACTGGACCAACAATGTGCAGTCATGCTTTGATAGGCAAAATACTCAATGATCGCCAACATTATTTGCTAAACTTTGCCAAATAGCTCTAACTAGCTGACAACAAACATGACTAATGCGCGTGTATGTTTTACGAGGAGTGTACCTTAAATGTACAGAAGCACCCTGTAGAGTCGGTGTACATCGCAACCATTGGTTTTTCATTTGGAATAGAAAATAATTTAACAGAAAAAACAATTTTCCCCATTACTTGATTTTAAAATAAAAACAAAAAACGGAAAACTGATCGATTTTCAAACACATTTATTCATGCGTTTGAAAATAGAAAATAGGAATTAAAACAACAAGTTTTAATTCCCCGTTCAATTTTTGGACATATGGTTGATTGCACATGCGGCGGTATAGCTCGGTTGGTAGAGTGGCCGTGCCAGCAACTTGAGGGTTCCAGGTTCGATCCCCGCTTCTGCCATCCTAGTCACTGCCGTTGTGTCCTTGGGCAAGACACTTTACTCACCTGCTCCCAGTGCCACCCACACTGGTTTAAAAATGTAACTTAGATATTGGGTTTCACAATGTAAAGTGCTTTGAGTCACTAGAGAAAAGCGCTATATAAAAATAATTCACTTCACAATTCACTTCAGTACAGTTTGTGTACGTCGTGGCCATTCATTTTTCGTTTAAAATAATAATAATAAAATAAACGATAATATAACATAAAAAAACAATGTTTCCCGTTTTAAGTAACTTATCTATGTTGTTGTTCAGAGTCACTCACTTGAGGATACTGAAAAGAGACACTGACACTGCAATCTATCCATATGTTCAAACATTGAATGGGGAATAGAGAAAAAAGTCCACTCATTGTTTTAATTCCCATTTTCGATTTTCAAACACATTAATACATTTCGGATAATGGATTATTGATAAGTATCCGTTTCAGTTTTTTGTTTTTTAAAATCAAACCAAAAAACAGGGGAAATGAATTGTTATGTTGAATTATTTTTCAAATCCAAATGAAAAACAGATGGCCGTGACGTACATGGACCCTGTTGGCAACTGCATAACCGTTGCAAACAGCCCCTTTACGAAGCATTGGACCACAGAGCCACAGAGGTGTTGTACCGGATTATATATAATTATTTTAGAGACAGAGCCTGAGTCTGCACAGAGTCCGTGTATTCTCTGGTCTGTCATTGGGAAAATGACGGCAGCTTGGTGCAACAAAGAAATAACACATTAACATAATTTGTCATGGTAATGTATTCCACACTGGGAATGACTTTCCACAACACCGGGACATATTAGTAAAAAAAAAGGTTGTGTTTAGAGAAAAGCAAAACGAAATACATATGCAAAGCCGTGTAAAGGTTTTACAAAAAATTTGACACAGTATTACAGATTCACAAAGAAGATAAACTACTCCAATATCTTGAGCCCTAATGTGCCCCACACATTGGCTTTGCTCGTAAATGTGGCACACACATTAATCCAAAAGGTCTTTTTCATTGACAGTTAAAAGCTAAACCGATATTGGCATTGACGGAGTTGGTGCAATTTATTTCACAATACATCTTATACACACAAAGGGGCCAAGTTGCTCTATTCAGCACTACTAGCCAGCATTGTACTGTCTGTAATTAAATGGATATAGGGGGTTACAACTCCAAGCAGGTTTTCTGGCATGGGCTGAAAAGTAAATTCATTCTTCTCAAAGTGACTTTTATCAATTAGCCTTTCCATGTCAGAAAATAATCGTTTTTTAAAGCTCCATCATGTTACAGTAAGTTTTGGCAGACTATTTTGCTTAGATAAGGACTGTGCTAGTCAATTGGAGTTAACAAAATACCACTAAAAAGCTTAAGGCTACATTACCTTTCCAAAGCTCCCCTTCCCAATGGCACGCAATATTTGAAAGTGGTCAAAGTTCACTGAAAAACAGAGAAAACAATCTGTCAGTCTAAAAATCAGTCAGGTTTTAGTAGCATTTTTCAACATGTGGTATCATAAATAATAACCAAAAATAACTATTAAAAAAGGCTAAGATGTTGGTTGTATGCATTAACAAAATAGAAATGTTGTTATACACATTCATAAGAGAGAAGTTACAGTAATTTGTAGTATCAACACAGTCATTAGTATTAGTTACGGTGTGGGGAAAAAAAGTATCAGTAAATCCATTGCTGATTTTGTTATTCACCCCCCCCCAAACCCCACCCTACTATTTTTGAGAAGTATAGTGGTACCTCGGGATACGAGTGTCTCATATTACGAGTTTTTGGGCATATGAACTGTCTTTTGTTATGCTTTAGTTTGCGAGCAAAATTTCAGATTACGACCCTCCCTATCGCTAGTTGATGTAGCAAATGTTACTGTGAACTGTAGTGAAATGTAATATCCCACCAAAACAGTCCGTCTTACCCGCTAGCAATAGGTTTTAGCTAGAGATCAACATAACTTTGTTTTCCAACCATGGTAACAAAGAAAGTGAATGTGAAGGACAGTGCTGAGAAGAGGAAGTAAATGGTGTTCATTGAACTAAAGAGAGAAATAATCAAAAACATGATTTTAAAAACACGCCTTAATTACCAAAGCTTTTCTTTGACAATCAATTAATGTAACATAAATCTTTGCAGATGAATTTTGCAAACTGAATTTTATTTGTTTTTTTAACATCAAATGATGCTGACGATTTTAATTGAGTAAAAATGTGTGAATAAAATGTGTGTGTTTGAATATAATATTTTTAAGATTAAGTTGATAAAAATTCAGTGTACAAAAAATCAGTGCAGAAATATTATTTACCTCAAAACTCAAAATAACACTTCTGGTAAATTAAGACTGATGGAATCGATCGTGTCACAGAACCAGCCAATGAGGTGTCAAGTTTGCAGTCACGTGACAGGGGTCTTGTGAAGCTGCAAAGACGCAATTTACGCAATGCTACACAGTACACACTATAACTGATAATGGAATCTGTTGTATGAATTTGAATCATTTCAGGAACACTTTAAACATGTGGAGGTTGCTGTGCATTAGTGAAAAAACTATCCAAAGGTGCTGTAAAAAAAGAATAAAAGTTGATCAAAAAGAATACAAATACACAATAATGACTGACAGAATGCTAAGACTGTGATGTTAGACCACTTCAAAAAACGGAATGTAATTTTACAGTTGTTTTAATGAATAATAAACCCAGATTGTACATGAAAAAAATGTGGCATTTACAATATTAGCTATAAACGATAAAACACTGAATATTAGGAACATGAGAACGTCCGACGCTCCTCTTTATTTCCCAGACCGACGCCTCGATCAACATCTTTTACAATCAAGCAAAACACAACAAAAATAGCAAAACATAGACACAAAGGATAAAAAAACACCCAAATAGTTGATATTTTTTACTTTTTTTCAAAACTTTGTTGTAGAAATCTGCTTCTATGTGTGTCCCTCACACCCTGCGCTGGCTGCTCCGTAAACAAATCCCACCCACTCTGCTGTGCCTTGTCTGCATGGAGCTGCCGTGACGTAGTTCCTATGATTACCATAATAACCCAAATGTCACTCAAAAGCGCAGAGTCCAACCATTGGAATAATTTCTACAGCATAAGATTTACGGTAATATGAAAGTGTACTACTGCACCTCAGTTTCAATGTTAAAGAATACAAAAAAATATTTGGATACTTTGATTTTGAGACACAATCGCTTGCTTCAGTCTTAATTTACCACAAAAGGGAATATAACGTTTTGAAGCAGCACATATTTCGGCAGTGAATTTTTCTGCACTGATTTTTTTTTGTTCACCAAATTTTTATACATTGAATTTTTATAAACTCAATTTAAAAAGTTTTAATAGCACAGATTTTGATCACAAATTTGTATTCAATAAACTTGTCAGTATAATTTAATGTATAAAAATGCAGACCACAAAATTAAAACGCAAAATATTTAGTTTCATTAATTCAGTGACAATAAAAAGCTTTTGGTAATAAATAAGCAAATTAACCTCCAAAACCTACTTGGCAAAGCAGGTCGAGCATACCACTGCTAATCTGCACCATACTGAAGAAGAGGGAACACATAACACCAGCCAAAGACGTAAAAACAATAACCTAACAGCAGACATACTGTATATCCATGACAATATAAAAAAGCTGCTGAAGGTGTGTTTGACAGAAGAGCAGCTACAAGGCAATACTATAGTAGACAGCTCTTCGAGGTAAATGCTCTCCATTATTATTACATTACTTCATAAAACTAATGCAGTTGTTATTAGTAAATTATATTGTATTGTTTTTCATTCAATACTCATTACCTAAAAGGGTTTTTCTTTTTAAAACGGCATGTTACATATTAAAATGGTGCTGTTTTGCAGGGGTTAAGAACTTATCCAATTGATTTCAAGTCATTTCAATGAGCAAAGTTATTTCACTTCTCAAGTACACTAAATTGGCCCATAGTGTGTGACTGTGAGTGTGATTGTTGTCTGTCTATCTGTGTTGGCCCTCCAATGAGGTTGGCAACAAGCGGTACAAAAAGGATGGATGGATATATGGAAGTTTTTTTAGGTACAAGCATCAATTTAAAAACTTGCATCCTGAGGTACCACTGAGCTGGCTTGTAGTAATCAAGCCTCAGAGATTTTACATCCAGTATAGAAGTCTCTCATGCCTGGAGAAACAATATGCATATAAGTAAGATGTCTTTCAGATCGACTGAATTGATTGAAATACATTATTTCTATTCTTTAACTTATTTTGACAGTTGGCCATCTTAAATTTTCAGACTAAACCACCGGCTTCAAAAATGGCATCTCTAACACTATCACGGAGTTAAGGCTGAAACGACGCGTCGACATACTCGATGTCGTCGGTTACGTAAATACGTTGACGCCGTTTTTGTGCGTCGACGCGTCGCATATTTACGTCACACTACGGTCATGGCGAAGCGCAAAGCAGACGATCAAAGCAGACGATGCGAGCGGTGCGAGCGAGGGGAAAAAGCACGCCAAAAGTGGTCAAAAGTGTGGGAGTATTACAATAAACGGCCTAATAATGTTGTTGTATGCACGCTGTGTCGAGCGGAAATGGCCTATCATAGCAGCACATCGGCTATGAAAGAACATTTGAAAAGAAAACCATTAACTCGGCGTTTCTCAAAGTGTGGGGCGCGCCCCACTGGTGGGGAATAGAGACATCACAGGTGGGGCGCGAGGAACGGGAGGAAATTTCCCTTTACTTATTTAAAAAAACAAATTATATTCTTAGATTTTTTTTTTTACTATGCTTTCATTTTCTATACACACTGTAAATCACTTTGTGATTCTGTCTGTGGAATCCGCTATATACATAAATGTAAATTACTTATTTTTCCTGCAGACTTTAAATTTCTAGGTAGGAGCGCAAGTTTGACAGACATAGCAACAGTAACTAATGGGGGCGGGGCTAAGCGGAAGCTCTGTGAATGGCGAGTCACTGTGCGAGGATTTGCTGTTTTGCCAATACATAAAAAATAGAGCCACTGCTGATGAGCTGGAACACAACCTTAAATGGGAAAACTGTGTGGGCTTTTGCTCTGATGGCGCACAGACCATGGCAGGGTAAAGAAACGGGCTGCAGGCTCTAATAAAGAGGGTTGCGCCAAATGCGCATTGGACACACTGTGTGTCATTCACCGGGAAGCACTCGCGTCAAGCCAGCTCAGCCCCGAACTCAATGAGGTTTTAACAGTGGCAGTGTCAAGCCTGCAACCCCGATTTGAAAAGCTGTGCAGTGCAAAACAGGCTCATTGCAGCCACTAATGCTGGAGTACTGTAAAACTCATGTTCACTTGCAGGGGCGCCGAAAAGGGGGGGGGTAAAGGAGACGGATTCTAGGAGCCCATGATGGAGGGGGGCCCAGAGAGGCCCCTAATGATGATGAAATTATAATACAGAAAAAATAATGACACTAAGTTATTAACTAACATATAATCACACATGTTTTATTTTCCATGTCCTGGTAACAATACCTTTATTTGTTTTGGAAGCATCAACACCTGCAGGGCCCTCCCTTCCCCCCTCTATTTACGTAAAATGGTTCAGTCCGACTGGATCAGCTGCAGGTAGAGCACCGACGATTTGTCACAGACAGACAGCGCCACAGCGGGCAAAGCAGAGGAGACAGCAGTATGCCTCAAAAATCAGGCAGCCAAAAAAGAAAGGAAAATAAAATAAGAGAGGAGAAGGAGTTGAAGGGTCGACAATATGTCTCCCAATATTTCCCAAAAAAAGGAGGGTTTGTTAGTTGTGGTGGAAAGTTATGCATATTAACTTTGTCCCTGTCTGTGGTAATAAGCTAGCTCACTTTTCTCACCATGTTAGCTCAAGAAAACTCTGGATTTTTACATTTTACTGCTATATTAGTTAAATAATCAATCCAGTCAAACATTTATCAAGCTGTTCTTATTCAATAATAGTTGATCTCCCCTCTGTCAAAATGATGCCTCATTCTGAACAGAGTCAAGTGCACCAGCAGCAGCAGCGGCTGTCTGTCAGCCCCCAAGTCCCCCTGCCCCTGAATCAGCCCCAGTGCCCCCACAGGAGGAAGGAGGTGAGCAGCTGTGTGTGTTGAAATAATAATAATAATAATATACAAAATATAATACATTTTACTACAGTCTCAAGAATCAGTGGTGCAGCAAATAAATGACTCAAAATTAATTCCATTGTATTCAGAATACCATTAAAATGCATAATTGTATGTAAAATAGCATCAAAAAATGTTGCCGCTGTGTTGGGGCCCTGTAAAGATTCTTTTCATGGGGCCCAAAATCCCTAGCGGCGGCCCTGTTCACTTGACCTGTCTTGCCAAAATGCATAGCTCCTCCTTTTTTTTTGCAAAGATTGCAAAGTGGCACTTTTATTTTATTTATTATTATGCATCAAGTAATTTGATTTATTATTGAACTTGAAGCAAGTTATAACAGTTTTATTTTATTTATTATTGAACTTGATGCAAGTTATAACACTTTTATTTGATTTATTATTGAACTTGATGCAAGTTATAACACTTTTGTTTTATTTATTATTGAACTTGATGCAAGTTATTTGATTTATTATTGAACTTGATGCAAGTTTTAACACTTTTGTTGTATTTATTATTGAACTTGATGCAAGTTATTTGATTTATTATTGAACTTGATGCAAGTTATAACACTTTTGTTTTATTTATTATTGAACTTGATGCAAGTTATTTGATTTATTATTGAACTTGATGCAAGTTATTTGATTTATTATTGAACTTGATGCAAGTTATACCACAGCTGCACAGTTATTTTATTTATTATTGAACTTGATGTTATTTTATGTTATTGAGTTTGAATGTATACAACTTGATGTTACTCGATGTTCAATAAATTTGAAAATGTTAAGCTTGGCATTAGCGTTCTGTTGGGGCGATGGGGGCAGGTGGGGCTTGAAAACTCCGCCTTGTCCAAAGTGGGGGATGACAAAAAAAGTTTGAGAACCACTGCATTAACTAGTCAATCGTCCGCGCGAGCATAAGTTGTCATCATTACACAAAAACATGGGGGGTAGGATATGGACATCAAGTAGTGGACATAGAGAGAGAGAGAGAGAGAGAAAGAGAGAGAGGAGAGGAGAGAGAGAGAGAGAGAGAGAGGACAGAGAGAGAGAGAGAGAGAGAGAGAGAGAGAGAGAGAGAGAGAGAGAGAGAGAGAGAGAGAGAGAGAGAGAGATCAGAAGGCATAAGAAAAAGTATCTGCATTTGATTGTTTACATTTGATTATTAGCAATCCGGGGAGGGTGTTAGTTTAGGGTTGTAGCTGCCTGGAGGTGAACTTTTATTGCGGTTTTGAAGGAGGATAGAGATGCCCTTTCTTTTATACCTGTTGGGAGCGCATTCCACATTGATGTGGCAGTTCCAGCCACATCGACCCCTTTTGAGCGCCTATTTTCAGCTGCTGGGAATATTGTAAACATGAAAAGAACCAGAGCATGTGCACATGCTAACCTTTCTTCATTACAACTGTTAGTCACTCACTGGAATGAGTACAATTGGTTATTGTGTACTGTGTTGGACTGTATGTTTATTTTGCACATTTTAAAAGCCATACTTAATGTTTACAGTGTTCCAGAATATTTAGATTGGCACTTTTTTGTATTGGATGTTTATCTTTATTTTTGCACATTTTAGCAAATAAGCAATACTTTCACTTTTGTTGAAATGTTTATACTGTTGTTACAGAATATTTCGTTTTGCACTGTTTTGTATTGGATGTTTATCTTTATTTTTGCACATTTTAAAGCAAAATAAGCAATACTTATACTTTTGAAATGCTTATCTATTGCAGAATATTAAGATTTGCACTGGATGTTGACATTTATATTTGCACATTAAAAAGCAAATAAGCTACTTTTAATTTTGTTAAATGTTAAAAGTTTTAAATGTTTACATTGTTACAGAATATTTAGTCATGTTGTTGTCAATGTTGACTGAGTGGCCATACTTCTTTTTTTTGTAAATAAAAGCCATGCCTTTTGAAAAAACGGGCCTACATTTATTTTTTAATCTTCATTTTGAATAAAAAAATAATCGGTAAAAGGAAAAATAATCTATAGATTAATCGAAAAAATAATCTATAGATTAACCGATTAATCGGAAAAAAAAATAATCTATAGATTAATCGATAGAAAAATAATAGTTAGCTGCAGCCTTACACGGAGTGTCATCAAATTCACAGTGTGGTCTCTCAGGGCTTCACATCATTGATTGCCACGTAGTTGCCAATAGTTGCTGAGCCACATGAGGAAAGGACAGATTGCATCCATTCATAAAAGACAATCAAAACCACAAAGAATTCCAAAGGGAGATCCACACATAAGCTTCAATTACCTTAAAAGTGTTTGTGGAAATTACCTGTAGTCAACACAACACTGGTGGTTGCAATTGATGTCACTCAACAGTGAACTGGTAATCAAGCAAAGCAGCTAATGGCAAGTAAGGCTGCCGGGGGGGGGGAAAAACACTTGCAGGCGACAGTGTGTAGTCCCTTGAAAGGCTACTCCAAAAAGGTAGTGAGGAAAATACAATACAACCTTTGCCCACAGACATTTTAACCATCTTGGATTGAAT
Organism: Entelurus aequoreus; assembly: GCF_033978785.1. NCBI lineage: Eukaryota > Metazoa > Chordata > Actinopteri > Syngnathiformes > Syngnathidae > Entelurus > Entelurus aequoreus. Next base: position 42,896,569 of record NC_084739.1, on the reverse strand, counting down.
ATTTATTAGAATCATTAAATGCCAGCTGTCTGTTGGTAGAGGGTAGACTGAAAGAGAACATGAGCTTGTGTTGGGTCAATACTCTCTGGAAGTATGAACTTTGACAGAGAACTGGGACATCTGAGGTGCTGAAAGTAACCAGTGTCTTATGTTGTAAAGTCACTTTAAAGTAACAACACTAGGAATTTGGATTAAAAAGCCTTTAACTTTCCTCAGTTTTAGTTATTTATTTTTAAAAGGTTATGATATGCTCCCTCAACATGCAGTATTAGAAAATGTTTCATCTAGTAAAGAGAGTGTGAAAGAATAACATTCTGTTTGGTTAGGAAGCTGCTGACACATTATAAAGTGAGATGCTGAGTGGGCTCCACAGCCATCCACAGTGGGTGATATGCTCTTGTGAAGGAGTTAAAACTGGCAAGGAGCCCATGTAATGGGGTACATAAGGCTAGTCTTTAGTACAGTGCACCTTCACGTATATGTAAAAATCTCAAACTAAGCCTAAATTAGGGAGACACAGCAAATGTAAACTAAAGAAATACAGATAGTGGTAGTTGGCGGTTACATACTGTACCTATTAGGGTGGCAGCGGCAAGCAAAGAAATAAGTCCTCAATGCAATGTGGCGTCCTTGCTCGGGGCTAATGCCCCTCCACAGTACAAAGTCGCTTCTACGTCAGCAATCATCACCTACATGCCAGCAAATAAACTACATTTCAAACAAGGATTATCACTCGAGGATGAGGAAAAGCCAAATAGGCTTAACCACAAGCTAGAGCTCTTGAATGTAAACAAAGGTAGGCTAATCGGTACAAATATCGACAGTAACAATACAAAGTATGATGTACTAAAAGTATATTAATACTATACTAATACTATATTTTGTATCATTAACGTTTGCTGAGGTAGTTAAAAAGCTCCTCGGTGGCAAGGCCCTGGGGGTGGATGAAATCCGCCCGGAGTTCCTTAAGGCTCTGGATGCTGTGGGGCAGTCTTGGTTGACAAGACTCTGCAGCATCGTGTGGACATCGGGGGCGGTACCTCTGGATTAGCAGACCGGGGTGGTGGTTCCTCTCTTTAAGAATTGGAACTGGAGGGTGTGTTCCAACTATCGTGGGATCACACTCCTCAGCCTTCCCGGTAAGGTCTATTCAGGTGTACTGGAGAGGAGGCTACACCGGATAGTCGAACCTCGGATTCAGGAGGAACAGTGTGGTTTTCGTCCTGGTCGTGGAACTGTGGACCAGCTCTATACTCTCGGCAGGGTCATTAAGGGTGCATGGGAGTTTGCCCAACCAGTCTACATGTGCTTTGTGGACTTGGAGAAGGCATTCGACCGTGTCCCTCGGGAAGTCCTGTGGGGAGTGCTCAGAGAGTATGGGGTGTCGGACTGTCTGATTGTGGCAATCCGCTCCCTGTACGATCAGTGCCAGAGCTTGGTCCGCATTGCCGGCAGTAAATCGGACATGTTTCCAGTGAGGGTTGGACTCCGCCAAGGCTGCCCTTTGTCACCGATTCTGTTCATAACTTTTATGGACAGAATTTCTGGGCGCAGTCAAGGCGTTGAGGGGATCAGGTTTGGTGGCTGCAGGATTAGGTCTCTGCTTTTTGCAGATGATGTGGTCCTGATGGATTCATCTGGCCAGGATCTTCAGCTCTCACTGGATCGGTTCGCAGCCAAGTGTGAAGCAACTCGGATGAGAATCAGCACCTCCAAGTCTGAGTCCATGGTTCTCGCCCGGAAAAGGGTGGAGTGCCATCTCCGGGTTGGGGAGGAGACCCTGCCCCAAGGGGAGGAGTTCAAGTACCCCGGAGTCTTGTTCACGAGTGAGGGAAGAGTGGATCATAAGATTGACAGGCGGATCGGTGCGGCGTCTAGGGAGCTCTGCCATCCGGGCAGAGCTCAAATTAAAGCCGCTGCTCCTCCACATCGAGAGGAGCCAGATGAGGTGGTTCGGGCATCTGGTCAGGATGCCACCTGAACGCCTCCCTAGGGAGGTGTTTAGGGCACGGGGAAGACCCAGGACACGTTGGGAAGACTATGTCTCCCGGCTGGCCTGGGAACGCCTCGGGATCCCCCGGGAAGAGCTGGACGAAGTGGCTGGGGAGAGGAAAGTCTGGGCTTCCCTGCTTAAGCTGCTGCCCCCGCGATCCGACCTCGGATAAGCGGAGGAAGATGGATGGATGTATCATTAACGTTGCAAAAACATGGAGCTGATTATTATATACATACACAGTATGTCTTTGACATGGTTATTTTGTAAGTCTGCTTAACGTAACGTTTAAAAATTGAGACAAAATCACATACGATACAGTGATGGCTGTAAAAACATATAATATACCTGTATGAATGGTGATAGAGCAATGTAATGTTGTTTGAGGCGTGTTTTTATAAAAGGGTTGCACAATATTTACCGGACTGATATGAGGGATTATGATGTCATACCGTTATATCAGATAATATTAAATATAGCTTTGATAAACAAATAAAATAACGAAAACACTCGGAAATATTTGTTGACGCGACTAAATATCTCCTCCATGCCTTGTTTTTAAATTTTCAGGACTAACGGTGATCCCAAATACACAAAAACAGGTACCAAAAAGTAAGAAAAGTAGGTTGTGTAAAATAGGCTCCCAATTTAAGAGGTGTTTTGAGATAATAAAAAAGAAAAAGCCCTGGAAATAAAACAACAAAAGTCTAATTTAATCTCTAATCTTCTTTAAAAAAAAAACATTTAGCTATGCTAAATTATTCAGCTAACAAAAACACAAAAGACCAAAATGTGAAATAAAGTTCCCTGGTTTAAGAGGACATGTTTAAAATTGTGTTTTTATAGATAAACATTATTATAGGACATACACACAAAGATTTTAGCCAGGAACACCAAGGTGCCAACTGCTTCATGATACTGTGTGACAGGCTGTGTTCTGAAAAATACTTTTAAAAAGTTATTAATTCTAGTCACGTGTTACTTTACCAAAAAAGTAATTGAATTACAAACGAAATTACTCTTTAATAAATGTAATTAATTACTCGGTAAAGTAGCTAATGCCTTACTTTTTTTTTTTAATTAAAATATCTGGCATATTCCAGTTAAGATAAGTTCCATTGTGTGCGTCTATGTGTGGGCCTTTTGAAAGGCGGGGCCTGTTGCCTAGTAACGTGTGACGTCAGCGAGTCCATGCAGGCTTGAGTTGTGCAGGCTAGCAGCAGAAGTTAGTCGGCTCTGAGGGCAGCTCTTTTGAATCTTTCACTGGTTTGTGTTACCTCTGCTTAATAAATACATTGAATGTGCTTCAATGGCTGTATGTTTTTGCCAACAAACATGGTATTGTTTGGATGGCAAGTTTGTCTTTTAAATTATTGATTTGTTGTTCAATATTCCCTCCATTGTAATTGTATTGCATGTTCGAAATAAACTGAAACTAACTAAACCCTGTAGTTACTAGTGCGCAGTGCAGTTTGTGTCAAGTTTTAAGGTGGTGAAAAAAACATTGTCCTTTACTGACCAGTTCCTCCAACTAAGACATTGTTTATTCCGTGTTGTGAGCAACTGTAGCCCCACTGCCCTCTGTGCACAGAGGAGGAGCAAAAGGAGGACACACACAACTGTGCAGCGCACACAGCGTGACACTTCCACGTCAATCACTTTCACAATCACAGTCCATTTGGTTATGGTTATGGTTTAAGTTTATTTCAAACATGCTATACAGATGGGCAATTTATTTACTCTTGTTTAATCAACTTTGGATGGATCTATTTTGGGAGCAAAATGCGATAAAAGGGTTAAAATCTGTATTCGCACGTGTGCTACTTTTTTTCCCCAAAACTCGCACAACCTATTTTTAGTCCCAAATGCAACTTTAAATGCTTGCACTGTACAGTGCTGCAAAGTATTGAACAAAGACTGTGAACACTTACTGTATGTACATGTGATGTATTTTTATTTTTAATATTTTAAACAAATTTGCAAAATTATAAAAATAAAAAAAATTCACATTGTCATTATGGGGTATTGTGTGTAGAATTTTGAGGACACATGTGAATTTATTCCATTTTGGTATAAGGCTGTACCATAACAAAATGTGGAAAAAATTAAGTGGTGTGAGTACTTCCTGGATGCACTGTCTAACTAAGTCAGATTTCTGTTCATATTTGAAGACTACTACTACTTTGAGATGCTGAACACAACACATGAACAAAGACAGACTCTCAAACATACCTTTATGCAATTTAGAGTTTTCAGTTAACCTGACAAACTTGAGTTTGGACTGTGAGAGAAAGATGATTGAATACCTGAGAAAAGCTCATGGAAGCACAGGCATACCATGCATTGCAACACACACAAATATATATTTGTTCAATTAACTTATAAGGACATAATAGATTATTTAATATAATCAAAGCAGAGACACTTAATGTGAAGAGATACTTACAATCAGACCACAAGTACTGTTCATTCTCCGCCTATTGTGAGAGTAATGGGTTGCTAATTTCCCAAAACCCGCTTTAATTTGCATCGACAAAATTTAGATAGAGATAGGGCATAAGTGGGTGTTCTGTAAATGAAATTGCTACTAACGATATGACATTGTCCATTATGTGGCCTCAAGTTTCAGAGGCAAAGAGGCAACTGCTAAACTAATCCCTATAATACATGATCAATAAAATGGACAAGGGATACAGTTCCACTGTTGGCTGGTATTGATGCGTCCAGCTGAGCTCCAGTGCCACCAAATACTGTGAAGCAGGCAGAGCACCATCATAATGAGGGCAACCTGATAACTTTGATGTCAGCAAAGCTTCAACCATTCTGTTTTCTAGGATGGTGCGTAGCATTGAACATCATTTTCCCACCAAACACAATTTATACTGTATGTGGCAGTGTTTTCCAGACGGGAATACATACATTTATTGTTTCTGCAAGTGAGAAAATTAAATCATAAAAATTCCAACCAATATGCTACATTGCTTGGTTTATGTAATCAAACAAATCTCTGTCAACAGACAAGCAAATGTAAGACAACAAAGCTCTGTGGTAGACAAAATCTCAGCTATACTCAGTATGTAGCTTGCAATAAGAGTGACACATACTGTCGTCAAGAGCGTAAAAACTATATCTGTCTGCTCAAAGCCTTGTTTAACTAATTGCAGTATTTGTCACTACTAAGGCTGCAACAATGAATCAATTAATCTGATTAGAAAAAAGCTTTGATTTATATTCTATTGCTTAAATTAATTGTTTAATGAGTGTAACTATTAAATTGAGGAACTGCAGACTGCATGGAATGCTCAGAACTTTAAAAACGCGGACAGAGTTTCCGCAGGGCCACTGCAATAAAGCACACATAACTACGTTATCTGAAATACACGTTGAGGGTACAAAGTGTGCTTTATCTGATTATTCGATTAATACAAAAACGTATCAATACATTACTCAATTACTAAAATAATCTCATAGCGGCAGCCCTAGTCACCACTGCCGTTTTGAGCACATGCACAGAGCAGGGTTTAATACTGAATTAAAAAAAGACTGGAAAAAACTAATACAAATTGTTCATGTTTTTAGAAAACACTGTATATGGAATGTTAAATATGTAAATGAGCCTAACACAGCTTCAATTCTGTTAAGTGACTTGTGATTACGTCATTATGTGACTAAGCTGCAAAATGTTCAAATGATCCCTAATTATTTTGATCAGAACTCCTTTTGGCATCGATCCCTTCCTATTCTGCCTTTTGGGAATACCCCCTCTAATTTGATGCTATACCGCCTTCCTGTACACTAACTTAAAGCAACTTTTCAAGTTTTCAATGCATTTTTTTCAGCAGACACCCACACTGGAGTGTGAGCATCATGAAGGCCAACAAGGATCATAAGACAAACAAAAAAGACTAAAAAAAAGCTGAATTTACTTCCTCTCTGTACAAACTGAATAATATTGAGCCACTTTGTTAAATAGTTCCTTGTGATCAAGTGATGGTAGTATTGTGAGCTGGATGCATGTAAACTGTACCATTTAGCAATTCAATTTTGTGCTGGGGTTCTTTTTCCCCCGTTCTTCTTTAGTGACATTCCACTGAGCTCCTTTGATTTTTGTCTATGAGCTTTCAATGCTTCATGAATCTTTCATATAGTTACATGTTTTTTAATCATCTTTAAATAGCTGCGCAAGAGCCATGTGTATAGAGCCAAAACACTACCAGTAAAATGTGGTATAGAAGAAGTTTTACTAGCTTTGAGCTTGCAAGTAAAACATTGGAGAAAAATAAAAGTTGACCACCTTTGGACTTTGCTACGAATTATTTCTTGAATTCAATAGTGTTTCTCGTGTTCTTTATTAAAGTTATGTCACTTGCAACATTGTTTGGCCCTATTGTGTCTTATTTTGTGCGATAAAAAAACCACAGAGACTGAGTAAACACGTGTGATTCTTTGTTTGGGCACTTATTATGCTCAATGAGTTTAAATAATGTTTGTCAGTAAAATAAGTGAGACGGTATACAAAAACCTAAACAGTATTTGGGATACAATTTTCATTGAAAAACGAGTCATACGAAAAGTGGGCCGTACGAAAATCGTACTGTACTGTGAACTCTTAAAGGCCTACTGAAATGAATGTTTTTTATTTAAACAGGGATAGCAGATCTATTCTATGTGTTATACTTGATCATTTCGCGATATTGCCATATTTTTGCTGAAAGGATTTAGTATAGAACAACGACGATAAAGATCGCAACTTTTGGTATCTGATAAAAAAAAGGCTTGCCCCTACCGGAAGTAGCGTGACGTAGTCAATTGAACATATACGCAAAGTTCCCTATTGATTACAATGATGGCCGCATGAAGTGAGAGAGATTCGGACCGAGAAAGCGACAATTTCCCCATTAATTTGAGCGAGGATGAAAGATTTGTGGATGAGTAAAGTGCAAGTGAAGGACTAGTGGGGAGTTGAAACTATTCAGATAGGGAAGATGCTGTGAGAGCCGGGGGTGACCTGATATTCAGCTGGGAATGACTACAACAGTAAATAAACACAAGACATATATATACTCTATTAGCCACAACACAACCAGGCTTATATTTAATATGCCACAAATTAATCCTGCATAAAAACACCTACGTGTTTGTTATGCTAGCTCCTAGCTCCTCTGCTAGCTCCTAGCTCCAGAGAACACGCCAATACAATTCAAACACCTGATCAACACACACAATCACTCAGCCCATAAGACAGTTCACCTAACCCAATGTTCATAAAGCTTATATATTTTTAAAAAGTTACGTACGTGACGCGCACATACGGTCAAGCTATCAAATGTTTAGCAGCCAAGGCTGCATACTCACGGTACCTGGTATTCAGCTGGGAATGACTAAAACAGTAAATAAACACAAGACATATTTACTCTATTAGCCACAACACAACCAGGTTTATATTTAATATGACACAAATTAATCCTGCATAAAAACACCTACGTCTTTGTTATGCTAACTCCTAGCTCCTATGCTAGCTCCTAGCTCCATAGAACACGCCAATACAATTCAAACACCTGATCAACACACACAATCACTCAGCCCAAAAGACCGTTCACCTAACCCAAGGTTCATAAAGCTTATATATTTTAAAAAAGTTACGTACATACGCAAAAAAAAAGTTGCGCACATACGGTCAAGCGCTCAAATGTTTAGAAGCCAAAGCTGCATACTCACGGTAGCACGTCTGCGTCTTTGTCATCCAAATCAAAGTATTGTCCCAGTTCTCTACAGGCGTCTGTGTATCGAAGTCAAAAGTCCTCCTGGTTAGAGTCTCTGTTATCCGAGTTCTTCCATCTTGACTGCATCTTTCGGGAATGTAAACAAAGACGCGCCGGCTGTGTACTGTTGTTGCTGACTTCGTTCGAAAAATACGTCCGTTTCGCACCGACAACTTTCTTCATTGCTTGCTCAGCTTCTTTCTCCATAATGCAATGAATATAATTGCAACAGATTCACGAACACAGATGTCCAGAATACTGTGGAATTATGAAATGAAAACAGAGCTTTTTTGTATTGTATTCAATGGGGAAGGCATACCTCTGTTCCCCGGGCTACGTCACGCGCATACGTCATCCTCAGAGGCGTTTCGAACCGGAAGTTTAGCGGCAAATTTAAAATGTCACTTTATAAGTTAACCCGGCCGTATTGGCATGTGTTATAATGTTAAGATGTCATCATTGATATATAAACTATCAGACTGCGTGGTCGGTAGTAGTGGGTTTCAGTAGGCCTTTAATGTCAAGTGAGAAAATCCTAACACATTGGGACATTGCAATTAGGGCTGGGCGATATATCGAATATACTCGATATATCGCAGGTTTGTCTCTGTGCGATATAGAAAATGACTATATCGTGATATTCGAGTATACGTTCTCACGCAGTTGCTTTTAGCTGCGGGCATTACACTGCAGGCTCTCCTCGCTCTTTCCTGTGTCTCTTTCTCACAGAGACAAAAAACAAGCGCACCTTCTTACATACGTCACTTACTGTCACGCGTGCAACGTCATATGCTCTGGCGAAGCAGAGACGTAGCGGGATGCGTAACGTTAGCTGTGGTGCGAGTGGTAATACGAGAGAAAGAAGGTGCGAATCTGGTAACAAATGAAGGAATAATTTATTCCAAGAAAAACAGCAGTGTCCATCGTCTGGCGGTGGTTTGGCTTCAAGCGGGAATATGTTGAACAGACAACCGTAATATGTCAAATATGCGGCAAAAGCGTTGCTACAAAAAGTAGCATTAATGCTAATTTGTAGCATAATTTTAAAAGTCACCCGCTAGAGAACAAGGAGTGCTTGAAATGCCGCATGTCAACATCTCCGGCCGGTGCCACACCAATAAAATGCCGAAGCAACCATTTCCAAATCAACACCGTATGAAAAAAATAGTTAACAACAGAAGGAGATAGCGTCCGCAGGAACCTACCACATAGCAAAGGACATACACTATTTGATTTCCTATCATGCAGATGATTTTTATTTGACAGTTATTGAAATATTTTGTGTGACATCATGCACAAAAGTGCACTTTATTTGTTTTTAAAACATTGTAGTGGCGTTCTGTACAAAAAGTACACTTTAATTTAGCGTTGTTTTGATATGTCATCTTAGTGACATCATTCACAAAAGTGCACTAATAGCTTGTTTTAAAATGTCTCTGACAATCTTGCACTTTCTGTTTTGGAAATGACATGAATGTTTGTGTCACTGCTTAATAACTGTTTAATAAATACAGTTTTGGTAAATTGACTTAGTTGTGATTTCCCTCTCTGCATGAAAGTTTAAAATGAGCATATATTAATGCAGTATGAACAATAATGTTTTAATATAGACACATAGAATCATCATACTGGTGTGATTATATGCATCAAGTGTTCATTCAAGGCTAAGGCAAAATATTGAGATATATATCGTGTATCGTGACATGGCTTCAAAATATCGAGATATTAATAAAAGGCCATATCGCCCAGTCCTAATTGCAGTACACTTCCTTGAGGCACTGTGGGTTCATTAAAACATAATCAGAGTAGGGCTGGGTAAAATAATCAGTATTATGAATTGATATATTTTAAACTTTGAAAAATCGATTTGCAACACAACTATATTGATTTGTTGTTTATGGTAAAGACAAAAAACAGTACATTTATATTTTGTTACAGATTTGAGACATTTTGACTATTTTTGTGCAACTTGAATCATGATTCATTGATTTAAAACCTTTCAATTGAAATGTAATTGATTTGGGAAATTGTCCAAGATAGCAGCCCCATTGAGGAGATTTTTGTAGAAGATTTACTCACAGAATTACTCTCGTCCCATCAACTTAACTGCAAAGTGTGTTAAATCGCTATCATCACTGAGCAGCCATCATCCTCATCCACTCTCATTCACATCCACACAAGAACTGTGCTTGTGGGTGCTCTAAACTGAGCTCATAAATATTCATCAGCACTACAGAGCTCATTATCGTTAGGGGCGCAACAATTTCAACAATGATTCTCAAGTGATAATGAATGAAGAGATACACTCAGGCAACAATACACTACTTTCCAGCGGTAAGTCTCTTTAGGCCACACAGTTAACTACGTTTTCTTTACTTGAAACATGTTTTATGTTTCCAGGATGGAACAAGTATATTCTATAAACTGTTTTTTTTTTTCAAAAGAAACAAAATTAGCACTTGGAAATGTCCTTAATGCTACAGTACCCGTCAAGACTGTAGGTGAGCATAACAACAACTGTTTTTTATATCAATATACAGTGCATAATGTCAAGCATTGAACTTTTGAGATATTCAGGAGTTAGAGGTTTGCAATTGTGGTTAGAGCACAGCAAGCAGGAGGCCATGACTCTGAGAATTCAATTGGACGTCTTCACTCAGAAATCACCACAGGGGGCTGTATCAGCCATAGTGTGGAGACAAGGAGGGAATAAAATGAGCACACTTAAGAAGATAATTCTGCACTGTGGGAAGGGTACTCTCATGTAGCACACAGTCACATCATCTGGACCGTGTGAGAACACCAAACGGTACCATGGCAATGTGTCCCTCTGTGCGTGTGATTCCTACTCATTCACATTCTCTCACAGTTCCTGAATTTGTTTGGCACAGTAGATTTTCTTTGATTCATGAACCTTGTGTAAACACCAATACACTGTATTCACATCCAGGTTGCCAGTTACGCACCGCCCTCTTCGTCGAGCTACTGCCACAGGTAAAGTTACTAAACATGTCAGACCTTAGTAAATCTAAAAGGCATCGTTAGGATTCTCAACTTATTCATAAAAAAGCCAGGAACTAAACAAGGATTTGTATCTGGGATGACTTTGAAAGATTGAGACGATTGAAGGCGGAAAAGATTTCTTCATCTGACGCTAAACTTGCTAATTTTCTCCTTGATAGGTAAGTCAGGCATTTACGTTTTCTTATTACTTGTAATAAATGGAAATGGACATTTTTTATGTAAACTTTATTGTCCAATACAGTCAATGATCTTGTCTAACAAAGCTAGTATGTTCGTGCAACGAATGCTTAGGAGCGAAGCACAATCACACTAGTGTAGTTTAGCATGCAAGCCTGGTCAATGACACATCGACATATAGGCTAACGAGGGAAATATATGCCTGTTAGCCTATATGTCGATGTGTAATCCAACTGACAGGGCAAAATACATGTTCAACAAATAAAACCTATGTGGATATGGGTAGTGTCAGTGCTTATTTCGTTCTCAATATGCTGATACACTGAGGAAATGTGTTCCAACATTAGCACGGCTAATTGCGGTTTCTGGTACTATATGTGCATCAGGCACATATGGGGTGGTATTTGCTTGGCACAATATAATGCATTACATGTAATGATTTTCTACTTTGTGTATTGACATGGTAGTAGGCTGTATGATTTATGCGTAACATGGTTTTAGCGTAACGTGGGTTGGCTCATAGAATTGCACTCTGCACTGAAAGATGGTGATGTGCGTACATGGAAGAGAATGCAGTGCCTCAGGTTGGATGCAATATGGAGTTATGCTGAAGGAAATGTGGCGATAATTTTACTGTTGGTTGTTAAAGTTGAAGTAGTTGAAGATGTGTGTTGTTGTTCAGTCTGTTATAGCTTGCTTTAATCAATGCAAACTGAAGTGTTATTGTGGTACAACAGACTGTTGGCAAAAAAAAGTGTGTATTTGTGTCTACCTGCCTTTGTGTGTGCGTGTGCACACATCCATATGACAGCGTATTTGTGACTAACCTCGAAAATATGGCTTCACCACAGTTTGTACTATATTCTTACATGTTTCACAAACTTCCCTCTTCAATTTGTTATGAAATTAATATTCAGACTTAAAGCATTTCGATCACAGATTAGGTGTAAAAACAGCTGTGTAAACATGGTAATAGATCACTCTGAGACAGCACACAGTTGGAATAAATAATAAAACAACTGAAGTTAGTGTATGTAGTGATTTTGATATCAAATTTATTTAGATGCTTATTTAATTACATTACACATATATTTAATATCTATACATGTACACATACTTCAGAACTACATAAATATATTTATTGTGTATACATTGTGTATCATAATAAATACTTTAAAATGTATCATATATGTTTATTATATATTAATACAATATGTATATATGTACATATATACATATATATGTACATATATACAGTATGTACGTATATGTATAGACATATATGTACATATATACACATGTGTACTATATACACATATATGTACATATATAAATATATATGTACATATATACATACGTATATGTAAAGACATATATATATACATATACACACATGTACATATAAACACATATATATGTACATATATACACATATATATGTACATATATACACACACACACATATATGTACATATATACTAGGGGTGTAACGGTACACAAACATTTCGGTTCGGTACGTACCTCAGTTTAGAGGTCACGGTTCAGTTCATTTTCGGTACAGTAAGAAAACAACAAAATATACATTTTTGGGTTATTTATTTACCAAATTTGTAAACAATGGCTTTATCCTTTTAACATTGGGAACACTATAATCATTCTGCCCACGTTAATCAACATTAAACTGCCTCAAGTTGTTGCTCAGATTAAATAAAATGACAAAACTTTTCCTCTACATATAAAAAGTGCAACATTAAACAGTTTCAAGTCAACTCATCATGTTTAATTTATTACAGCATTTGGGAAGCCTGTAGTTGATTTTTATTATGTAAATGTTATATTTTTATCAACATGTGATAGCAGGGACCCTGCCATTCAAAACTAGGCTGCCACATTACTGATAATTACACACACACACACACACACACACACACACACACACACACACACACACACACACACACACACACACACACACAATGAGCTAACACACACACGCACACACACACAAACACAACACCGCAAAATGAGCTAACGTTACGCTAAAAGCTAATTAGCCTTCACCTCAAGCCAGGATTGCGAGCGAGCTGAGCTGCAGTTTGTTTCTAGAACGTCAACTGGCTCATAGTGATGTTACTAGTAGTTGACTGGGAGGTGTTTATTTTAATTTGGGGAGAGTCCGCTGCCTGATGCTCACCTGCTAAACACCTATTTGCTAACCCCACCGCAGAAGTACTGACTACATGCACTCTGAATACGCACTGCTGATTGGCTGTTACCGCAATGGTTGTAACCAATCAGATGGTTGTGTAGGTGGGACAATTCTGGGTGCTGTGTCACAGACAGAAGCAGAAAGCAGAGCAGCTTGTTAAGACTTTAGCTTAGGCGGCTACTTAATATGTTCGTGTGGAAACTCGTTCGGTACACCTCCGAACCGAACCGGAACCCCCGTACCGAAACGGTTCAATACAAATACACGTACCGTTACACCCCTAATATATACACATACATTACATATATGTACATATATACACACACATATATGTACATATGGTAATCAAAAAGGTCAACCAACGAACAAGATATCTCTACAGAATCTCCTCTCTGGTCAACAAAAGCACCATGAAGATTCTAGCGGGAACTCTCATTCAACCCTTTTTCGATTACGCATGCACCTCCTGGTACCCCAACACCTCCAAAACCCTCAAATCTAGACTTCAAACATCCCAGAACAAGCTAGTCAGGTAACTTCTAGACCTTCACCCCAGATCACACCTCACTCCTACCCACTTCTCCAAAGTGGGCTGGCTCAGGGTGGAGGACAGAGTAAAACAACTTGCACTGAGCCTATTCTATAAAATTCGCTACACCTCCCTGATACCGAAGTACATGTCAAACTACTTCCATAACGTAAATGACCGCCATAACCACAACACCAGGGGGAGCTCCACAAACCACATTAAACCCAGATTCCGACCTAACAAAGGTCTTCACTCATTCTCTTTCTATGCCACATCAATGTGGAATGCACTCCCAACAGGTGTAAAAGAAAGGGCATCTCTATCCTCCTTCAAAACCGCACTAAAAGAACACCTCCAGGCAACTACAACCCTAGACTAACAACCTCCCCGGATTGTAAATAATCAAATGTAAATGTTCTTATGCTTTCTGAGCTCACTATGTTCACTGCTCGCTGTACATATCCTACGAAGTCAGACCTACACTGTTACAATGTCCATTTCTCAGATTATATAATTGTTGATGACTGAAGTGCTGATATCAACCAAACCTAACCCCCCCCACCCCAACCCTCTCCACATCCCACCCCTCGGATTGTAAATTATGTAAATAATTCAATGTACAAACCCCGTTTCCATATGAGTTGGGAAATTGTGTTAGATGTAAATATAAATGGAATACAATGATTTGCAAATCCTTTTCAACCCATATTCAATTGAATGCACTACAAAGACAAGATATTTGATGTTCAAACTCATAAACTTTATTTTTTTTTGCAAATAATAATTAACTTAGAATTTCATGGCTGCAACACGTGCCAAAGTAGTTGGGAAAGGGCATGTTCACCACTGTGTTACATGGCCTTTCCTTTTAACAACACTCAGTAAATGTTTGGGAACTGAGGAGACACATTTTTGAAGCTTCTCAGGTGGAATTCTTTCCCATTCTTGCTTGATGTACAGCTTAAGTTGTTCAACAGTCCGGGGGTCTCCGTTGTGGTATTTTGGGCTTCATAATGCGCCACACATTTTCAATTGGAGACAGGTCTGGACTACAGGCAGGCCAGTCTGGTACCCGCACTCTTTTACTATGAAGCCACGTTGATATAACACGTGGCTTGGCATCGTCTTGCTGAAATAAGCAGGGGCGTCCATGGTAACGTTGCTTGGATGGCAACATATGTTGCTCCAAAACCTGTATGTACCTTTCAGCATTAATGGCGCCTTCACAGATGTGTAAGTTACCCATGTCTTGGGCACTAATACACCCCCATACCATCACATATGCTGGCTTTTCAACTTTGCGCCTATAACAATCCGGATGGTTCTTTTCCTCTGAAATGTGGACTCGTCAGACCATAGAACACTTTTCCACTTTGTATCAGTCCATCTTAGATGAACTCAGGCTTTCATGGAATCTACTTTCATACCCAATCATGGCACCCACCTGTTCCCAATTTGCCTGTTCACCTGTGGGATGTTCCAAATAAGTGTTTGATGAGCATTCCTCAACTCTATCAGTATTTATTGCCACCTTTCCCAACTTCTTTGTCACGTGTTGCTGGCATCAAATTCTAAAGTTAATGATTATTTGCAAAAAAAAAAATGTTTATCAGTTTGAACATCAAATAGATAGATAGATAGATAGATAGATAGATAGATAGATAGATAGATAGATAGATAGATAGATAGATAGATAGATAGATAGATAGATAGATAGATAGATAGATAGATAGATAGATAGATAGATAGATAGTACTTTATTGATTCCTTCAGGAGAGTTCCCTCAGGAAAATTAATATGTTGTCTTTGTAGCATATTCAACTGAATATGGGTTGAAAATGATTTGCAAATCATTGTATTCCGTTTATATTTACATCTAACACAATTCCCCAACTCATATGGAAACAGGGTTTGTATATACTCTGATGATTAACTTGTGTGATGACTGTATTATGCTGATAGTATATATTTGTACCAAGAATTGATTAACATGGACAAGTTGAAACACTTATTCGGGTGTTACCATTTAGTGGTCAATTGTACGGAATATGTACTGTACTGTGCAATCTACTAATAAAAGTTTCAATCAATCAATCAATATGTACATATAAACACACATATATAAGTATATATACTGTATACACATATATATGTACATATATACACACATATGTACATATATACACATATTAATGTACATATATACATACATACTAGGGCTGCAACAAACAAATAATTTGATAATCGATTAATATGTCGATTATTAATCGATTAATCAATTAATAATCGGATAAAAGAGACAAACTACATTTATATCCTTTCCAGTACTTTATTGAAAAAAAACCAGCATACTGGCATCATACTGGAACCATACTTATTTTGATTATTGTTTCTCAGCTGTTTGTAAATGTTGCAGTTTATAAAAATTAAAAAAAATAGCCTCTGCGCATGCGCATAGCATAGATCCAACGAAACGATGACTAAATTAATCGCCAACTATTTTTTATAATCGATTTTAATCGATTAGTTGTTGCAGTCCTAAAACATACATACACATATTAATGTACATATATACATATATTTATACATTATATACTGTATATATATATATTTTATTTACCTGAGCTGCACATAAATGTTATTAATGTAACTTTTTAAATCGAGTTTATGTATTCAAATACCTTGGTCTTTGGATCAACCCCTATAAACCACATATTGATTATATTTGTAAGAAAACGTATGGCTGTTTGGGCTCTCTCTACAAATCAATCCGTTCTTTTTCAGTTCTAACAAAAACATACATTTTTCACAATTGTTACTTCCCACACTAGATTATGTTGTTTACCAAACACTAATGACAATCTCCAAACCTCTCAACATTTTATGTAACTCTTTGTGCAGATTTGTCCTGAGATGTCCATTCAGAACTCGCCATTGTGTCATCTGCGAGGCTGTTAATTGGCTTCATCCGAAATCGAGGCGTCACTTTGTTTCTTTTTTTAATCTATTTTAGGGCTGCAACAACTAATCGATTAAAATCGATTATAAAAATAGTTGGTGATTAATTTAGTCATCGATTCGTTGGATCTATGCTATGCGCATGCGCTGAGGCTACGTTTTTTTTTTTTTTTTTTATTTTATAAACTTTTATTTATAAACTGCAACATTTACAAACAGCTGAGAAACAATAATCAAAATAAGTACAAAAACAGTACAAAACAGCGACAGGGCGGCGCTGAGGCTACGTCTCATGAGGTGCAACTCACGTGACGACGCCGTCTAAACATTCAAAAAATGGCGGAGGAAAACAGTTCAGCGGAGAAACATCTTGAGGTTATTGCTTCAATGGAGAAAAGTGTACGACCTAAGTCGTCAAAAGTGTGGGAACACTTTACTTTTACTTTAAAGACTTCAAAGAAGACAGTTTCCTGCAAAATGGCACGGAAGTACAACCGTGCTTCTGGAGCACCTGAAGAGGAATCATGTTGGAGCCATGGATGAAGGGAAGAACTCACGGTACGTAACTTTTTAAGTCCATAGTCCGGGTACATTGTTCCGTTGTGTCCGTCTTTGTGTGTTTTTAATATTTTTTTAACGAGGAGATTTTTTTAAGGAAGCGAAGCAGCAACTGTTGTGTATTAACTTTCAGAGTGTTAGGAACTTCTTGGAGAGTGCATTTTCTGTGTTGTTTTGAGTCGCAACAGGCATTCATGAGTTCATCTTTTTTGTGAGTAACGTTAACGTTATCCCTTTGTTGCAACGCGGGGCTGATAATGTGTCTCCGGCACATTTTACTCCGTTTTGAGAGAGAAAACGCACGGTTACCAATTTCGAAATAAACGTAACAGACAGAAATATCTCAGGTTGGTTTCATAATGGATCAATGTAGCCGGGCCCAATAAAGCTATATAAATATATTTAGATTTGAGTGACGCTTTAGTATAACTAAACGTTATGAAGGTGCTGGAATATTTCATGCTATTATTCAGAGGCAGCCTAAAATGAATCATTATTCACAACAGAAACGTGTACAATATCTGAGTCACTTCTGATCTGATGAGTTACATTTCTGTGTTATTATTGGTGTATGCTGCATCCCCAATGTCCATTTATTTGGCAAGTTGAAAGAACATAGTGCCAGTATGCTGTGTTTTTTTTCAATGAAATACTGGAAAGGATAGAAATGTAGTTTGTCTCTTTTTTCCGATTATTAATCGATTAATCTAAGTAATAATCGACCGATTAATCGATTATCAAATTAGTTGTTAGTTGCAGCCCTAATGTAATTACTTATAAGTCCCACCGTATTTAAAACAGCTTTTGGTTCAGTACAACTGTTCTTAGATATCTGAGGTCCCTGGGCTTTCCAATTGTTTTGAGCACCGGATGATCCCATGAGTGCTGTCAAATAAATGTTAACGATAAAAGTTAATTGGGCATGGAACCTGTAGCACCACTTTTAAGAATCAGGTACATGTGAATATTTGATGATGTCCCGATCCCGTGAGGCAGATAATTGATCATCGATGAAAAAAAAAAGCACCATCAGGGAGACACAATTACATTTCCGGATTCCTTGTTGCACCCATGCAGGAGGTGCTTGCGTTAATTCCCGGATGCGTGTCTTGCCAGAACACGGCTTGGATTTGAGAGCTGGCTGCACGAAGCGCATCATCTACAAGCCGCTTCTCAGATACTAATCCTTGTCACTGTGGCGGAAAATAAATTAAGTTCCGTATTTTCCGCACCATAAGCCGCACCTAAAAACCACAGTTTTTCTCAAAAGTTGACAGTGCGGCTAATAACCCGGTGCGCCTTATATATGGATTAATATTAATATTTATTTTCATAAAGTTTAGGTCTCGCAACTACAGTAAACAGCCGCCATCTTTTTTCCCCGTAGAAGAGGAAGCGCTTCTTCTTCTACGGTAAGCAACCGCCCCCATAGAAGAGGAAGCGCTTCTTCTTCTACTGTAAGCAACCGCCAAGGTGAGCACCCGCCCCCGTAGAAGAAGAAGCGCGCGGATATTACGTTTCATTTCATTTGTGTGTTTCTGTAAAGACCACAAAATGTCTCCTACTAAGAGACACGCGTACAAGGTTCCACTGACTTTTTATATTCATGTGAACCGCACTGTGGATACAACGGGAGCACGTACGGTGAATATTCGCACCACAGGGAATGAGAAGTCGTCCTTCACTGTGGTTCTAGCTTGCCATGCTAACGGCCAGAAACTTCCACCCATGGTGATATTCAAAAGGAAGACCTTGCCAAAAGAGAACTTTCCAGACGGCGTCATCATAAAAGCTAACTCGAAGGGATGGATGGATGCAGAAAAAATGAGCGAAGAGACCGGGTGACTTTTTTCACGCAGCTCCGTCCCTGTTGATCTACGACTGCATGCGCGTCCACATCACAGATGGTGTCAAAAACAAGTGAAGCACACCGAAGAAGAATAATTCGAGGGATTTGTGGATGAGTAATAACTTCAGAAAGTGAGCTTTAAATGTTTATTTTGTGTGTTGTGTGACACTAACGTATGAGCAACGTGGAGTTATTGATGTTGCTATTGCTCTGTTACTATTTTTGTGATTGCACATTTGCACATTACATTTTGGGAGTGAACAGAGTTGTTAGAACGCTGGTTTGTAATATATTATTAAAGTTTGACTGACTGTTTTTTGACATTCCCTTTAGCGTAGCGTAGGTGCGGCTAATAACACGGGGCGACTAATAGGTAAACAAAGTTTTGAAATATGCCATTCATTGAAGGTGCGGCTTACAACACGGGGCGGCTTATGGTGCGGAAAATACGGTACATTTCTGGAGGACAACAGGGGAAAAAATGGCATGCTACACACACACACACACACACACACACACACACACACACACACACACACACACACACACACACACACACACACACACACACACACACACACACGCACACGCACACGCACACGCACACAAACACCCATGCACACTGAGCAGGACAAAACAAGAAGCTAACCACTAAAGAGTCAATGTTTATGGATCCAGATGTGAATACTATCGATACCTAGTATGGTATCAGTATACAATCAATACTGAAGTGATGAGAGCAATACTTACAATTTTCTTGTTTTTATTTTTACAAAACAATTTGTGGTGGTTTTTGTTATTGTTTACAAACTGTGGCAATATGTCTTAGGATACAAAAAGGCTTGGAAAGCAAAATCAAAATTATTTAAATGGGGGCCAAGATTAGTTTTTGCTTTTCTTAAATTTATTTCGCACTGCCCACTTTATTTTGTTAAAAAAATATATAAGTAGCATTCATTACCACAAATTAATCATTTAATTAATCATCTGATTTACAATAATACCAGCAAATTATAAATTTGATAAGAAAAGTCTTTACCTGCTATAAACGTTTTCCGTTCCATAACCTATTGTCAAAAGCATTGGATCGTGGGGTCAAAATCAGATCTGGGGCCAGAAAAAAACAGATTGGAGCCCATAAATGTTTATTGGGATATCCCTGATTCTGAACCTGTGTAAATTAGATCAAATTTGAAATAATTAATTATAAATATTCAAAAGTGTGCACCCAATACTTGTTTTATATTTTTATGTGGACATTGTTCATACAGCAACTCAACAGACACCGTGTTTTTCTTTTTTAAGACCTAGATATCTAAATGTTCTTAAATAAATAGAATGTGTCTTTTTGTTTTGTTTTCTTCCATTGCTGCTTTTCTCTCAAAATGGACAATGGTACATTGTTAAAATGCCATAATCTATTGTCTATTCAGAGGGATACATTTAAGATCTATTTAGAGTGTGGTAGGAGGTGGTGGGAGGAAATGCAGTAGAATATAATGAGGAGGAATTGCCACCGAGATCCTTGAAGAGGAAAGGAAAGAAGTGTTATCGTAATAATAGAGTTATGCTTACAAAGCTTACTAAAGTAAATTATAGTTCTGGAAACTTCAAGATGTTTTAGGCTGAACCATTCAATTTCCACCTATAGCTATCATCATAACACCTGTGGAGCAGGGTATACGCAAGGGAGGTAACGGTATTGTAGATACCGCGGAATTGCGGTTTTAAAGTCTTCACAATAATGCCTGCCGTGTTGCATAACGGTATCAAACAAAAACTTGGTGTGTAGTTTTTCTCTGGCGCTTTAGCTTTGGCCAAGTGTGAAAATAAACTACATTTCCTATAATCCTCCGCGCAGGTGGGAGGCGTGGAACACCATAAGCAGGAAATGAAGTGTGTTCGTAGTAATGATAGGAATTGTTTTTTGGAGATTTCCTGAAAATGTCATCAAAATATGTCCATAATTGTTTGTGTTATGTTGTTTAACATACAAATAAACCCTGGCGACAACATAACCTCTCTGGCAGAGGTAAGAAAGTATGTGTTCCGCAAAGCAAAGCGTGCCACTTTCTTTTTGAGCGTTTCCAAGGTGGCACAAAACCAGCTGATCATGTCTAAGGCTGCAGCTAACGATTATTTTTCTATCGATTAATCTATAGATTATTTTCTCGATTAATCGGTTAATCTATAGATTATTTTTTCGATTAATCTATAGTTTATTTTTTCTTTTACCGATTTTTTTTTTTTATTTAAAATCAATCAATCAATCAATGTTTATTTATATAGCCCTAAATCACTAGTGTCTCAAAGGGCTGTACAAGCCACAACGACATCCTCGGTGTCGAGTGGGTCTGATATAATATTGTGAAAGTCCAACACATCAGCGAAAGTCCAGTCCATGGTGGGGCCAGCGGGAACCATCCCGAGTGGAGACGGGTCAGCAGCGTAGAGATGTCCCCATCTGATGGACAGGCTAGCGGTCCACCCCGGAGCAGAGTAGAAAAGAAAGGAAAAGAAACGGCAGATCAACTGGTCTAAAAAGGGAGTCTATTTAAAGGCTAGAGTATACAAATGAGTTTTAAGATGAGACTTAAATGCTTCTACTGAGGTAGCATCTCTAACTTTTACCGGGAGGGCATTCCATAGTATTGGAGCCCGAATAGAAAACGCTCTATAGCCCGCAGACTTTTTTTGGGCTCTGGGAATCACTAATAAGCCGGAGTTCTTTGAACGCAGATTTCTTGCCGGGACATATGGTACAATACAATCGTCAAGATAGGCAGGAGCTTGACCGTGTAGTATTTTATACGTAAGTAGTAAAACCTTAAAGTCGCATCTTAGGTGCACAGGAAGCCAGTGCAAGTGAGCCAGTATAGGCGTAATATGATCAAACTTTCTTGTTTTTGTCAAAAGTCTAGCAGCCGCATTTTGTACCATCTGTAATCTTTTAATGCTAGACATAGGGAGGCCCGAAAATAATACGTTACAGTAATCGAGACGAGATGTAACGAACGCATGGATAATGATCTCAGCATCGCTTGTGGACAAAATGGAACGAATTTTAGCGATATTACGGAGATGAAAGAAGGCCGTTTTAGTAACACTCTTAATGTGTGACTCAAACGAGAGAGTTGGGTCGAAGATAATACCCAGATTCTTTACCGAGTCGCCTTGTTTAATTGTTTGGTTGTCAAATGTTAAGGTGGTATTATTAAATAGATGTTGGTGTTGAGCAGGACCGATAATCAGCATTTCCGTTTTCTTAGCGTTGAGTTGCAAAAAGTTAGCGGACATCCATTGTTTAATTTCATTAAGACACGCCTCCAGCTGACTACAATCCGGCGTGTTGGTCAGCTTTAGGGGCATGTAGAGTTGGGTGTCATCAGCATAACAGTGAAAGCTAACACCGTATTTGCGTATAATGTCACCTAGCGGCAGCATGTAAATACTAAAGAGTGCAGGGCCAAGAACTGAACCCTGGGGAACTCCGCACGTTACCTTAACATAGTCCGAGGTCACATTGTTATGGGAGACACACTGCATCCTGTCAGTAAGATAAGAGTTAAACCAAGACAAGGCTAAGTCTGACATCCCAATACGCGTTTTGATACGCTCTAATAAAATATTATGATCAACAGTATCGAAAGCGGCGCTAAGATCAAGAAGCAGCAACATAGATGAAGCATCAGAATCCATCGTCAGCAATAGATCATTAGTCATTTTTGCGAGGGCTGTCTCCGTAGAGTGATTTGCCCTGAAACCGGATTGAAAAGGTTCACAGAGATTGTTAGTCACTAAGTGTTCATTTAGCTGCTGTGCGACAATTTTTTCGAGAATTTTCGAGATAAACGGTAGGTGGGACACCGGCCGGTAGTTCACCATGAGGTCAGGATCGAGGTTAGGTCTTTTGAGTAGAGGATGAATAACCGCTTTTTTGAATGCTAGAGGAACAGTACCAGAGGAAAGTGATAGGTTTATAATATTTAACACTGATGGACCTAATAAAACAAAAAGCTCCTTGATAAGTTTCCCAGGAATTGGGTCAAGTAAACATGTTGTTTGTTTTGTCCCATTTACACATTTTAACAATTCCTCCAATGTTATTTCATCAAAGAGAGAGAAACTATTTTGGAGGGCAATGTCCGTCGTATATACAGTCATATTTGTGTTAATAGAACCCAGTTGTGGCTGGGATGCATTGTCTTTAATCTCTTTTCTGATGAGTTCAATTTTCTTATTAAAGAAATTCATAAAGTCATCTGCTGAGTGGGTGGAGCTACTGGGAGGAGTCCCTTGTTGGGTTAGCGATGCTACTGTACTAAACAAAAATTTTGGATCATTTTTGTTGAGGTGGATGAGATTTGAGTAATATTTAGCTTTAGCTGAGGTAAGCATGCGTTTATAAGTTATTAAACTATCACTCCATGCTTGATGGAAAACCTCAAGTTTAGTCGCACGCCATTTGCGTTCCAGCTTTCTACATGATAATTTCTGGGCTTTAGTTTCTTCTGTAAACCATGGGGTACGCCTTTTAGGGGCCCTTTTTAGCTTTAGCGGTGCTACAATATCAATGGTGTCGCGCAGGGCGTCGTTAAAGCTGTTAGTGAGGTTATCAATAGAGCCCACATAATTTGGGAAAGGTGCCATTACTGAAGGCAGTAGGTCAGTAAGAGTCGTCGTTGTGGCAGTATTAATGTTGCGGCTGCTATAGTAGTTATTATTATTATTATTAGTTTGTTGACAATGAGTCCGAACTTCGAATTTTATAAGGTAATGATCGGACATTACTTTAGTGTACGGGAGTATCGTAACTTTAGAGGTGGTGACACCCCTGACAAGCACTAGATCTATTGTATTACCGTTGCGATGCGTGGGTTCATTTATTATTTGTGTAAGACCACAGCTATCAATTATAGTCTGGAGCGCCACGCATGGAGGGTCCGATGGGGTATTCATATGGATGTTAAAGTCTCCCATTATGATTATATTGTCGGCGTGCGTCACTAGATCAGCAACGAACTCTGAAAATTCATTGATAAAGTCCGAATAGGGCCCAGGGGGGCGGTAGATGACAGCCAGGTGCAGAGGCAGCGGTGTGACAAACCTCATAGTGAGCACCTCAAACGAGTTATATTTATTATTTAGGTCCGAGGTAAGGCTAAAGTTTTTGTTGTATATTAGTGCAACACCCCCACCCCTTTTAATGGGGCGGGCAATATGCGTTCCCGCATAGCCAGGAGGAGACGCCTCACCCAGCGCAAAAAATTCGTCTGGTTTGAGCCAGGTCTCGGCTAGACCAACGACATCAAGATTGTTGTCTCTGATGACTTCATTAACTAATAACGTTTTGGAAGACAATGACCTTATGTTTAAAAAGCCCATATTATAGGTAGTGGGCTGTTTTGAGGAGTTTTTGTTGAAAGTATCCGTAGTAGCAATATTAATAATGTTACGTTTATTATGCATAGTGCACTTTAAATAATTTCGACCATATCTAGGAATTGATATGACAGGAATTTTTAGATTGTTTGCCACCTCAGTAAAATGCATGTCCACCTCTGACGCAGAAAAAACATTATGTGAGTTGTATATTATTCTAGAAGAATTGCTATGTGTGCAGGGATTATCCAGCCTGGCGCTGGCTAGTTCTAGCTTAACAGACTCCTTATTAGCGCTTCTTTGTGGATTAGCATTTAGCTTTTTCGTTAGCCCCGCTAACAACAAAGCATTTAGCTTTGTTGTTAGCCCCGCCCGACACCCCCGCTTCTGCTTCCGAGCGCACCGCTTACGTCTCTTTCGCTGACCGTCTCCGCTGGTAGTCGACGCCGCTGCTTCAAAGGCCACTGCTGGATGTAGCTCGCGAAGAATTCCCAAGCTAGCGAGCAGGTCCATCGTACACGCATCTATCAGCCCAAAATGGCCCGATCTCTCCACATCCAGAATTGTAAGTCGGTCGTAAGTGATCACGGAGTGAACACGCTGTGAGCCAGCCATGAAATTGACTGAATTGAGGGGTATTTTTGCCCTCACTTCCAGGAGCGCTCGCACGAAGCCGCTGCTCTGAAGCGCAGCCATCTTGGATCTCTGCTGTGAAAATGAGGATGAAAAAATAAATGTAGGCCAGTTTTTTCAAAAGGCATGGCTTTTATTTACAAAAAAAAAAAGTATGGCCACTCAGTCAACATTGACAACAACATGACAAAATATTCTGTAACAATGTAAACATTTAAAACTGTTAACATTTAACAAAATTAAAAGTAGCTTATTTGCTTTTTAATGTGCAAATATAAAAGTAAACATCCAGTGCAAATCTTAATATTCTGCAATAGTATAAGCATTTCAAAAGTAAAATAATTGCTTATTTTGCTTTAAAATGTGCAAAAATAAAGATAAACATCCAATACAAAAAAGTGCAAAACGAAATATTCTGTAACAACAGTGTAAACATTTCAACAAAAGTGAAAGTATTGCTTATTTGCTAAAATGTGCAAAAATAAAGATAAACATCCTATACAAAAAAGTGCCAATCTATATATTCTGGAGCACTGTAAACATTAAGTATTGCTTTTAAATTGTGCAAAATAAACATCCAGTCCAACACAGTACACAATAACCAATTCTACTCATTCCAGTGAGTGACTAACAGTTGTAATGAAGAAAGGTTAGCATGTCTACATGCTCTGGGTGAGGCTGCTTCATTTCTTGTTTACAATATTCCCAGCAGCTGAAAATAGGCGCTCAGAAGGGGTCGATGTGGCTGGAACTGAGAGGTAATTAGCCTTCACCTCAAGCCAGGACTGCGAGTGAGCTGAGCTGCAGTTTAAGTTTCTAGAAGGTCAACGGGCTCATAGTGATGTTACTAGTAGTTGACTGGGAGGTGTTTATTATCATTTGGGGAGAGTCCGCTGCCTGATGCTCACCTGCTAAACACCTATCTGCTCGACGCTGAAGCGCTGACTACATGCGCTATGAATACGCACTGCTGATTGGCTGTTAACGATCTGAATACGCACTGCTGATTGGCTGTTAGCGCTTTCTGTGTACCAATCAGATGGTTGTGTGGGTGGGACAATGCTGCGTGCTGAGACAGAGGCAGAAGGAGCAAAGCAGCTTGTTAAGACTTTAGCTTTAGCTTAGAAACTTGTTCGGTACACCCCCGTACCGAACCGAAAGCCCCGTACCGAAACGGTTCAATACAAAACACGTACCGTTACACCCCTAGCAGATACAAATGACACATTCATGTTTTTGTGTAAAGATGACAACGTATGCTCACGCGGACGATTGACTAGTTGATGGTTGATGGTTTTCTTTTCTAATGTTCGTTCATAGCCGTTGTGCTGCTATGATAGGCCATTTCCGCTCGACACAGTGTGCATACAACAACATTATTAGGCCGTGTATTGAAATACTCCCACACTTTGGACGACTTTTGGCGTGCTTTTTTCCCCCTTGCTCGCACCGCTCGCATCGTCTGCTTTGCGCTCCGCCATGACGGTAGTGTGACGTAAATATGCGACGCGTCGATGCACAAAAACGGCGTCGACGTATTTACGTAACCGATGACGTCGATGACGTCGACTACGTCGACGCGTCGTTTCAGCCTTAATCATGTCGCACCACACGAAGGGAAATCACAACAACAAAACTGTACACCTAAGAAAACAGGAGTAAACTGAAAAGCTACTTGATAAATCACCAATCCATCTATCCATTTCCCACTGCTTGTCTCTCTCGATGTCGCCGGAGCAAATATAGCTGCACCCTGAATATGTCACCACCTCATAAACCGTCTCCCAGAAAATATTTTTGAAGCCAGCAAAGCTAAACTTTAGTTTGTGAGGTAATTACGTTATGAAAAGTTAAATTGTTTGTTGACTTTTCTGATATAACTAATATAAACATTTCCACTGTGGAGAACACTGCTTCTCCTTCTGGGGACGGCATGGCGCAGTTGGGAGAGTGGCCGTGCCAGCAATCTGAGGGTTCCTGGTTCAATCCCCACCTTCTACCAACCTCGTCACATCCGTCGTGTCCTTAAGCAAGACCCTTCACCCTTGCTCCTGATGGGTCGTTGTTAGGGCCTTGCATGGCAGCGCCCGCCATCAGTGTGTGAATGTGTGTGTGAATGGGTGAATGTGGAAGTAGTGTCAAAACGCTTTGAGTACCTTGTAGGTAGAAAAGCGCTACAAGGGATGATGTTCGAAAACTGGTTCTCCCGATTGTTCGATAAGAAAAGAATCGATTCCATTGATTCAAATCCCTTTTTGAGAAACGGTTCCTGTTATCGAAGCCACTATAGTAAAGAAAAAGATTTGGTTCTTGATTCGAATCCCTGGGAACCAATCTTGTGTCACAGGAAATGTTCTGTGACACGTTACAGGAAATGACGTAGCTCAGTCATTCGGCGGCAGATACAGAAGTAGTGGACCGGAAAAAAACGTTCCAAGGCACGGCTTCACTTTACTAAGAAATACGACAAGGAAACGGCTATCTGCAATTATTGGCAGGCTTCGCTTTCCTTTAAGGGGAGCAGTACAACAAACATGTTGAAACATGTTCAGGCCGTACATAACATGAAGGTTAGAGAAACGTGTTGTGTCTTCGACACGTGGAGAAGCAGCAACAGAGATGACGAAGCACGCCCCTCTTCCTCTGCTTCAACCTGCAGTACCAGTGATAGTGCCGGTGAGTAACTAACGTTAACTGTTGCCAGTTAATTTCCATATCTGCTCACTTGTAGCCTTTAGGCTAAAATAACGTTACCTCTTATGTCAACCAGGACTGCAGTAATGTTAGCTAGACTAACATTACCTAAGCATAGTCAGTGGCTAACGGTAACGTTAACGTTAGCCTTTTTGTATGTGTCTGATAACGTTAACGGTATCTTGTAGCCTACACCACTACAGAGTTTGCAGGTCTGTCTAATTAACTAGTGCTTGCAGGATGTGAATTAAGATAATGTTAACGTTATCCTATTTCAGATGATGACATTCATGACAGCCAGAGTGACCAGGGCAGTGTTGGCTCTGTAGCACAGAGCGTTAACCCATTTACCATGGCGAGGTATAACGCAGAGCGCAGCAAGATGAGTGAGGAGGAGAGTAACAACATTACTCGCAAGCTAACGAGAATGATGGTGAAAAATCTCCTCCCCTTCAACTTGGTGAACACAGACGAATACAAGTAGTTTAATAATTGTAATTTGCTGACATGTAATGGAGCAAAAAGTAAACAACACCATTACTCTGAGATTTGTTTCAAATGTAAAGTGCTGTACAATACAAATGAATGCAGGATTTTCCCTGCATGTATTTTTCTTAGGTGGCCCACTTAAAGGGGCACTAACAGTGAATATTTATTTCTTTTATGAAATTTTTTTGGGGGGTAACAACAGTCAATATTTATTTTTTGATTGTATTTTATTTTTTTCTTAAAAAATAAAAGTGAGCTTTGTCAAACCAAGTATTGTGTGTTTTTTTTCTATATACAACAACCTATCTGGATTCGATAAGAGAATCGATAAGTAATCGGTTCGATAATAGGATTCGATAATGGCATCGAAATCGATAATTTCTTAACAAACATCATCCCTAAGTATAACCCATTTACATTCTCAGAAAGTAAACGTTGAAAGACACTAAAGTAACATTATTATTTTACACTGGATGTTTACATTGTCACTTTAAAGACACTCAACTGTAAGTTGTTCTTTTTTTTTATATTTAATGAAAACAGTGGACTTCCCTGCACAATTCTTTGCACTTAAAAATACTTGTTTGTAGTATAACTATAACAGTTTAGCATTATGATTGTGTTCAATTACGGTAAGTGTGTTTATCCTAAACATTCCTGGGACTTCATTTTACACACTATGGTATTTTTAAGTTTCTTTGTTTGTTTCGACATATACCACAATAATATTGTGTCGTGGCCTTAATACCGTGATAATATCGTATCGTGAGATTTTGATACCGTTACATCCGTAAATCTCTTTGTGATGGATAAGTCAATTCGCATCGCGATACATGGGTTACGATGTGATTCAAAAACTATTTATTTATAAAACAGAATTATTCAATGCAATTCGATTTAGTGTAGGAAGGTGTATAAATTAATCGGTACAAACCAATAACCGATTTTAACTTTAGAGATATGAATACATAATTTGAAAACCTCTGGATCGGTCTATATGTAGTATGGATCGGTTGATGTCCGGTTGAAAAGTCATAAATCGGTCGCTTGTAGATCTACTACGAAATATGGCCGCTCAAATCTTGCGAGATTTCTGTGAAGACGTAATACGAGAGTATCGTTCTCGTTTGCAACTGAAGACAGAGCAACAGGTCAGACAGCACCTAAAGAGTTTACAAACTATGCACACCCAAATTATTTAATCTAAAGTGTGGTTAGCGTTTGGATTTTTTTTTTTAAAGAATGGTCAGTTGGACAAAAGTATGGCCATTTGTAACGTTTGGAAAGCAGCAATAAAGTAGTGGCTGCACGACTAATCTGAGCACTCACCTGTTGTGATAAGATGAAGACACTCAAGCCGACAATGAGGGAGCTAGGGATGCTAATGCTAGCAGACCTACCAACTAATTTGAAAGAACTCCAGCCCAACTTAGCCACAACTCTGCGAGGTAATCACATCAACTACTACACTGTTCATTAGGCATGTATACCAAGTACTGGTATGTTTTAATACTGGTTTCTAATTGGGTCAGTCCTCCTGGACTGAGAAGATACTGGAATAATGAAACTGCTACCGTTATTTTTTTATCCAGTTGGTCGTCGTAATTCTGACACGCTGTCATATTGGGTTCATTTGTAGTGCAATAATATTCATTTTCATTTATGTGTTATTAATATTTACTTCACCAACTGCTTCTTTGCTATTACTTTTCGTGTCATATTTGTACATATCGTATTTGCTGATGCTGTTCTGTTGTTGTTGTGGTTGTGGTTGTTGTCTCTCTGTCTTATCTCCCTCTTGTCCCCGCAATTTCACCATCTGTCTTCCTTTTTTTCTCTTTCTATCTCTTCTTGCTCCGGTCTGGCTGCGCCAAACATTAATATAAATCAAATTAATAAAATCAAAACCAAATAAGGTAACAAGAGAAGTATCCCATACTTCTCTTTTCTAAAGTAAATCTATACAGCAAATATGGGCATATACAGTATATCAACAAAATGATTTGCCTGACTAGCTGAACAGGACAAAAAAAACAATGCATTCAGCTGCCGCTGCATACACATAACAAATCAGCTTGGAACAATTACAAATATGAAGCAACACCACACAATAGTTTGTAAGACAACAATTCATCCTCAAAAGTCTCTCAAAGTCAAACACGCTAGTAAGAGTTATTTATATTGTTTCAAGTGAAAAACACTTAAAGGGGAACTGCACTTTTTTGGGGAATTTTGCCTATTGTTCACAATCATTATGAAAGACTTGACGACAGATGTATCTTGAGCATTCGAAATAGTAAATCAATTATTTGAACTTCTACACTGAAGCTGCTGTTTAGTTCACGTGGTGGCACCTAATTGTATATCTTGCACTTGTGTTACTGTGGTGTTAAAACACTTCTACTTGAGGCACAGCTTGCTTTTCTCTGTATTTAATTGTTGCTACTTGAGCAAAAAACTGTAAATACTTGGTATATTTTCCAAAAGTGTTTTGTTTACATCTTCTTTTCTTTAAGTTTATGAATTGCAATGCCTTGAAGTTGATCATTCTACTATTTGCTCATAATTAATGTAGACACTGCCTGTGTTATATATGTCTATTTAAAAATTAAACACATGACATTGTTCTGACATGATGATACATTTAATTTTCTTTTCTCCATGCAAAGCTTCCATCTGCATCGAATTGCATTAAATTGTATCGAATCGTAATATTGTAAAAAGTATTGTTATTGCTTTGTATTAGAAATGGCAACAGCGGAGAACGCATGTACATGTACGAGTCAGTCTGCTTAGGGCTACAATAACAGACTCCATTAAAGCCCTTTGGGTAAATCTCTACCATATAAGGAAATATTGCTAACGTTGTAACTGGAAAAAACGTCACAAATTGGGAAAATTCCAAACGGCCTGTTTGGAGGAAGTATGAACGAAGGCAATATTTTTTCAATAAATATCTCCCATGGTTGGATTTCAAATTTTTGGGACTTATGCAGATCCCAAATACACAAAAACAGGAACGAGTAGGTAAGAAAAGTTGGTGTTGCATAATAGGTCCCCTTTAAATCAGCTTTTAGTGTTGTCTGTGTATAGGTGTGTCTAATTTTGTTGCAATAAGACTGCACTGCTTGAGGAGGAATAAGGCGAGGAATGAAGGAACAATGAGGAGGAAATCTTTCTTATGAAGGAATAGAGATTACACAGACATACTTCAATATGAAGAGCACTACAGATGAGCAGATTTAAATGGGAAGCTACATCAAATTAAAGACATTTAGTTGTGCATCCTTGTTTTTCTGAAATAATCCAATTTGAAGCCATCGGTTAAGAAAATATGGTTCGGTTAGAAGATAAAGGAGATTAGTGAGTTACAGGATGTAAACATAGGGCTAACAGCAACCCTGTTATTGGATTTTGTGCAGAATTGCCCTCTAATTTCCTTTCTTAACCTGATTTCACTCAATAATCTTGTTTCTTGCACGCATGTAAACTCGTTGACCAAAGCCAACCCTTGGGCAACCAGTGAGCTGAAACATGAAGAATGTGGATGGTGGTGACCTTAAGACTTGCTTCCCAGTTCTGTCCTCTAGCAGTGACGCAAAGAGTATAGTCACCTTCCTCCAACCTCAATTCTGAAGGACAGCCTTGATAAAACAGCAATGTTCACATTTCATTGCAAGTGAAGAGGATTCCATACATTTCTAAGGCCTTTTTCTGAACAATGTTATTATCTAACCCATTCATACATCCATTTTCTACCGCTTGTCCCTTTTGGGGTCGCGGGAGGTGCTGGAGCCTATCTCAGCTGCATTCGGGCAGAAGGTGGGCTACACCCTGGACAAGTCGCCACCTCATCACAGAGCCAACACAGATAGACAGACAACATTCACACTCACATTCACACACTAGGAACCCTTAAATATAAATACATGTATATGTGAGAAGAATACAAATTACAGTACTTTTCGGTCCATGATTCTGACAGAGACCCAGGCCTACTTCGGCTGAGTCAGATCAAAGTTAATGAAGCAAAACAAAAAAACATTTCACTTATATACATAAACATCTCGGATAAGAATAAAGTTTATTTTTTGCTCGTGAAAGAGAGCACACACTTGTCTTTAGAAAATGAATTCAAAGGACGGGAGTGACCTAGCTAAGGAAGTGTGGTTGCTGTCTTGGTGAGCGGTTTCGTATACTGCCTGAGATCCCCGTATATCCGCGCACTAGGGTTGTATGATATGCCGGTATAAATTAAGTAGAGTGGTACTGATTAATTAAAAAAGTTAATATACTGACTTTGAAAAATACCGGTACTTTTTTTTTCATGCCATGATGGTGCGTCATGGGTGACATTGCTGGTTAATATAAGCCGGGGCGGATGTTGCGAATCAACGCATGCACGCTGCCACGCACACGCACACGCACACACACGCACACGCACACACACAGCACTTACAAGGTCAAACAGAATGGAGATAGAAGAGGGAGAATGGACGTATTTTGGCTTAAAAACTAACGATAAAGGTGGCGCTATAAACACTGAAGCGCCGCTCAGCAAGCGGTGCTTTAAAATATACAGTAGCTAGCTAGCAGCTTTGATTGATTGATTGATTGATTGAGACTTTTATTAGTAGGTTGCACAGTGAAGTACATATTCCGTACAATTGACCACTAAATGGTAACACCCGAATAAGTTTTTCAACTTGTTTAAGTCGGGGTCCACTTAAATTGATTCATGATACAGATATATACTATCATATATACTATCATCATAATACAGTAATCACACAAGATAATCACAATGAATTATTTAAATTATTTACAATCAGGGGTGTGGAGGGGGTAGGATATGGACATCAAGTAGTGGACATAGAGAGAGAGAGAGAGAGAGAGAGAGAGAGAGAGAGAGAGAGAGAGAGATCAGAAGGCATAAGAAAAAGTATCTGCATTTGACTGTTTACATTTGATTGTTAGCAATCCGGGGAGGGTGTTAATTTAGGGTTGTAGCTGCCTGGAGGTGAACTTTTATTGCGGTTTTGAAGGAGGATAGAGATGCCCTTTCTTTTATACCTGTTGGGAGCGCATTCCACATTGATGTGGCATAGAAAGAGAATGAGTTAAGACCTTTGTTAGTTCGGAATCTGGGTTTAACGTGGTTAGTGGAGCTCCCCCTGGTGTTGTGGTTATGGCGGTCATTTACGTTAAGGAAGTAGTTTGACATGTACTTCGGTATC
Organism: Entelurus aequoreus; assembly: GCF_033978785.1. Taxonomy (NCBI): domain Eukaryota; kingdom Metazoa; phylum Chordata; class Actinopteri; order Syngnathiformes; family Syngnathidae; genus Entelurus; species Entelurus aequoreus. The sequence continues at coordinate 42,863,075 of NC_084739.1, read as the reverse complement.
AGGGAGGTGTAGCGGATTTTATAGACTAGGCTCAGTGCTAGTTGTTTAACACTGTCCTCCACCTTGAGCCAGCCCACTTTAGAGAAGTGGGTAGGAGTGAGGTGGGATCTGGGGTGGAGGTCTAGCAGTAACCTGACTAGCTTGTTCTGAGATGTTTGGAGTTTAGATTTGAGGGTTTTGGAGGTGCTAGGGTACCAGGAGGTGCATGCGTAATCGAAAAAGGGTTGAACGAGAGTTCCCGCCAGAATCCTCAAGGTGCTTTTGTTGAGCAGAGAGGAGATTCTGTAGAGAAATCTCATTCGTTGGTTAACCTTTTTGATTACCTTGGTTGCCATTTTATCACAGGAAAGGTTAGCCTCTAGAATGGAACCTAGGTAGGTGACCTCATCTTTCCTGGTGATAACAATGTCACCCACTTTTATGGTGAAGTCATTGACTTTCTTGAGGTTGATGTGGGACCCAAACAGGATGGATTCTGTTTCACCCAAGTGTATGGATAGCTTGTTGTCAGCGAGCCAGGTGCAAGTTCTACAGAGCTCAGCACTGAGGATTTTCTCCACCTGTGACTTGTCCTTGCCGGATACCAGCAGGGCAGAGTCATCCGCAAACAAAAACAATTCACAGTCGCATGCCGATGACATGTCGTTTATGTATATTAGGAACAGTAAAGGTCCCAATATACTGCCTTGGGGGACTCCACAGCTCACCGAGAGGGGGGGGGGGGGGGGACACGGTGCCGTTCACCTCTACCACCTGCTCCCTCCCCTCCAAGTAAGATTGCATCCAGCTCCATGAGTTTTTGTTAAATCCGATTGCTCTGAGCTTATCCAACAGTATAGCGTGGTTAACGGTGTCAAAGGCCTTCTGAAGGTCCAGCATGACCATGCCGCAGTATTTGCCCGCGTCCACCTCATGTTTGATGTGGTCGGTCAGATAGAGAAGGCATGTGTCAGTGGAGTGGTTAGTTCTGAAGCCGGATTGGAATTTGTACATGAGTTTATTAGTGGCAAGGTAACTATCGACCTGTTCATAAACAATTTTTTCCATTACTTTCGAAATGGAACTGAGAATAGAAACAGGTCGGTAGTTGCCAGGTTCCAATTTGCTTCCTTTTTTAAAGAGGGGAGTTACTCTTGCAATCTTAAAATCTTTTGGTACTTGGCCTTGTGTAATTGATAGGTTTATTATGTGCGTGATGATCGGGGCAATGATGGAGGCAGAGTCCCTGAGGAATCTGGAGGGAATATTATCAAGGCCGGTGGCCTTGTTAGGGTGGAGCGCGCTCAATTTTTTAAACACCTCATCAGCTGTGACCATTTCTAATTTGAAATCATCGTTGGATACTCCTAGCAATCATCGTTGGATACTCCTAGCTAACATCTGTCCAGTGTTTTAGCTACTTCTAAATTACTAAACATCGCCTCCATGGTAACAAACTATGGTTATTATCATTTATCATATATCATCTCTGCAAGACGAGGAATAGCTAAAAATGCTTCATTACACAACGTAGGAGGATACAATAGCTAAACGCTAACAGCAAGCTAGCGCTCCTGAATGCAAACAAAGAGCTACATAAATTTTGACGGTAACGATACCAAGTACAAGAGCCGTATAGTCGATACTACAAAACCCAAAGCCAGGGAAGTTGGCACGTTGTGCAAATGGTAAATAAAAACAGAATAAAATGATTTGCAAATAATTTTCAACCTATATTCAATTGAATTCACTGCAAAGACAAGATATTCGAACTGAGAAACTTTTTTTTTTTTTGCAAATAATCATTAACTTAGAATTTAATAGCAGCAACACATTGCAAAAAAGTTGGCACAGGGGCATTTTTACTACTGTGTTACATGGCCTTTCTGTTTAACGACACTCGGTAAACATTTGGGAATTGAGGAGACCAATTTTTGAAGCTTTTCAGGTGGAATTCTTTCCCATTCTTGCTTGATGTACAGCTTAAGTTGTTCAACAGTCCGTGGTCTCTGTTGTGGTATTTTAGGCTTCATAATGCGCCACACATTTTCAATGGGAGACAGGTCTGGACTACAGGCGGGCCAGTCTAGTACCCGCACTCTTTTACTACGAAGCCACGCTATTGTAACACATGCAGAATGTGGCTTAACATTGTCTTGCTGAAATAAGCAGGGGCGTCCATGAAAAAGACCTTGCTTGGATGGCAACATATGTCGCTCCAAAACCTGTATGTACCTTTCAGCATTAATGGTGCCTTCACAAATGTGTAAGTTACCCATACACTGGGCACTAATACACCCCCATACCATCACAGATGCTGGCTTTTGAATTTTGCGCCTATAACAGTACGGATGTTTTTTTTTCATTTTTGGTCTGGAGGACACGACGTCCACAGTTTCCATAAACAATTTGAAATGTGGACTCGTCAGACTACAGAACTCATTTCAACTTTGCATCAGTCCATCTTAGATGAGCTCGGGCCCAGCGAAGCGTTTCTGGATGTTGTTGATAAATGGCTTTGGCTTTGCATTGAAGAGTTTTAACTTGCACTTACAGATGTAGTGATGACAGTGGTTTTCTGAATTGTGTCACACCGCGGTTATGGAATTATTGTCTTGGTTTTTTCTGTCTTGTGATTTGCGTGTTTTATTTTGAAAAGCAACTCCTCTTGTTTCAGATCATGGGTCCTTCCTCTTGTGTCACCAGTCTGACGTCATTCCTGACCCTTGATTGTTTCCACCTGTTTCCCATTACCCTCATGTTCCATATAAGCCCATGCCTGCCCTTGTTCTGTGCCAGATTGTCTCGAGCTTTCGTGCCTGTCTAGCATCCATGTTCATGTTCATGCCCATGCCTTGCCTCGTCCCACGTCTACGTCCTTGTATCCAGAAATTCCCACGCTGTAATTTTGAGTTAACTTTTTCTCCTCCCTCAGAGCGACTTTTGTTATCTAGGCTTTTTTCAACCGCAGTGGTGAGTTATGATTTTTTCCTAATGATCTTTCCTCAAAGTTTTTGAGTGATTTTTTGTTTACATTTATTAGAATAAGATTAGAGTAGTAATTTTTATAGTCATTATTTTCTTCCTCCTGTTGGAGCGTTTTTTGTTAAAGTTTTTAATAGCAGATACGGTGCTAATTATAATTAGTCTTTATTTTTGTATTTCCTCCTTTTGGAGTGATTTTCGGTTTTTCCCTTTTTGGAACCTTTTTTTGTTGTCTGTTTTTGTGACTCATAGTATTTGAATATACTCTGCTCTGGAGGTTAAAGAGTTTTCAAAATAAAAGCTTTATTTAGAATCCCATCTCTGCATCTGAGTCACTTCCTTCGTCCAAGCCTGACAAATTGTTCCTGAGCCCTATCCTGAATGTGTTTGTGAATGACTGAGCACTTCATGAAAGCTGCTTTTATACCCAATCATGGCACCCACCTGTTCTCAATGAGCCTGTTCACCTGTGGGATGTTCCAAATAAATGTTTGATGAGCATTCTTCAACTTTCTCAGTCTTTTTTGCCACTTGTGCCAGGTTTATTGAAACATATTGCAGGCATCAAATTCCAAATGAGTTAATATTTGCAAAAAATAACAGTTTGAATGTTAAGTATCTTGTCTTTGCAGTACATTCAATTGAATATAGGTTGAAAAGGATTTGCCAATCATTGTATTCTGTTTTTATCTACCATTTGCCCACTTCACTTGTTTTGGGTTTTGTACAATGATTACATCAACATTTTTTATCATCACAAATGTTTTAATTTATTTTTTAAAAACATTTTTTATACATTCCCGAACACAGAAGGACGTTAAGTATGACCAATATATGACCTGGCCTGTAACTAATTGGTATTGGATCCATACCCAAATTTGTACTATCACCCAAAACTTATGTAAAGTATCCAAACAACAGAATAATAGGTGCTTCTTACATTTTAACAGAAGTGTATATAGAACATGTTAAAACAAAAAGTAATCATATATTAACAGTAAATGAACAAATCGATTAATAATCCATCCTTTTTCTACCACTTGTCCCATATAATTGTGACAAATAATACAATTAGAAATGACACTATGATACTGCTTACCTCAGCAACTAAATTAGGAGGCTTTTCAAACTGTTTGCTTACAGATACTACTAAAAAAGAAGTTGTTTAATATGTTCACTATGTTATTTAATGCCAAAATTGTTATTTGATTGCAATAAGAAACACATGTTTAATGTATTATAAGACTTTCTGTAAATAAATCCTATATTGACATTTTTTTGTGGTCCCCTTTATTTTGAAAAGTATGGAAAAGTATCAAAAAGTATTGAAATATACATTTTGGTATTGGTATCAAAATATTGGTATAATAACAACCCTACATTGTACACAACGACAATGTAAAAGAAACTGATAATCTTATTCTCTTTAAAAGGTTAATTGTTTTCTAAAACCGATACTGTACAGTGTTTACAAATGTAATTTTCTGACATAATCACATGGTTGTTTAAATAGAGCAATTGGTTCATCTAGATGCAAATGTAATTGGCAATATTTAATTATGCATATACTGATATGGACACTGAAATTTAATTTCACCATGACTCAAAAACAGTGCTACGAACACTATTTTCAGTATGAAAATAAAAACAGATAACCTTAAAAGTATTCATAAACTACAGTAGCAAGAGGTCGCATTCAAGCGAATATTAACTAGGGAATGTGTTTACTGTTCACTGTTTTCCATACATTCAGTAGCATGCCCCAGATACATTTTGACTTCCACTAATAGTTTATGCACGTTTATACGGAGACTTTTATTCGAAAACCTTTTACATTGAAAGTGTTATTTCCGTGTCCAGTTTTGTTTATGTTATTATTGCCACTTGCTACCAGTGCAGAAGCCCTTGTCTATGATCGTTTTCTAACACTTTCAGGCAGTGTTTCTAAAACAGTGGGTAGGGACCCCCTGAAAGGTCGTGTGGAGGTGTCATGGGGGGTCTGCACTCCAATATGCATGCTAAAATGATACACAAGCCTAGAGATAGGTGGCAGTGGTACACAATCTCGTCAGCAGGTTTAATGTTTTACCCAGCAGTGGTAAGTACACAATAACAGATGAGTACAGAGCCAACAAAGGGTAGACATGGAGAGGTTTGTGACGGGGATGAAAAGAAAAAACAAGAAGTTGTTGGCGGCAAGGAAAACAAGTGAGGATAACAAGAAAAAAAAAGACCCAGTAGTACAACAAAGCATTCATAGCCTTTGGATTCACCGTAACTACAGTACGAAATGATAAAAGACCGGGTGTGTTTTATGTCATTTAACTAGCCTTTGCAGCAGCCTCTCTCAGTGAGATGAACGTTTCTACTGTTAAATAATTTTTAAAAAAGTACAGGTCCCACCTTAACATTAAGCAAGAGTTAAGAGTAGCAATATTAAGTTTAAAGGAGCCATATGTAAGAATTGCATGTCAAGTCATCATTAAAAATGGCTCTGATCTGTCAAAAGGCATTAATAAATCATGTTATTTTCGAATACCTCTATAACTGATAATTTTAGTTCAGCTGGGATATGCTCATTTCTAAATTAGATTTACAGCCCTCCATCGTTTCCACCAATTAGAAAGTCTGTGAGTGTGTTCAGAATCAGAATCAGAAATACTTTATTAATCCCAGAGGGGAAATTAACATTTTCAGCACAATCCCATTCAAGATCGTTACATCCAAGTTGCCAGTTACGTACCGCCATCTTTGTCTGGCTATTGCCACTGGTAAAGTTATTAAACATGTCAGACCTTAGTAAATCTAAAAGGCTTTGTTACTATTCTCAACTTATTCATGACAAAGCCAGGAACAAAACGAGGATTTGTATCGGGGATGCCTTCGAAAGATGGATTCGACTGAAGGCGGAGAGGATTGTTTTCATCTGACGCCAAACTTGCTAATTTCCTCCTTGTTAGGGAAGTAAGGCATTTACGTTTTCTTATTACTTGTAATAAATGGAAATGGACATTTTGTATGTAAACTATATTTTCGAATATAGTCTACGATCTTGTCTAACAAAGCTTGTATGTTTGAGCAACAAATGTTTATTAGCATGCTAGCCCGGTCAATGACACATCGACATATCGACATATAGGTTAATGGGGGAAATATATGCCTGTTAGCCTGTATGTCGATATGTAATTGAACTTACAGGGCAAAATATACTTTAAACAAATAAAACCTATGTGGATATGGGTCATGTCAGTGCCTATTTCGTTCTCAATATGCTGATACACTAAGGAAATGGGTTCCAATATTAGCACGGCCGTCATGGCAATGTGAAACGTATGGAGACAGCTAAATTACATGACAAAAGCATATTGTGGACTACATGTACCAAGTTATATGGCAATCTGAAATGTTTGAAACAGTAGCCTATAGGCATACCTTGGTAAAATGTCTCCTCTTTAGTTTTGGGCGTACATTAGACTGCTAAGTAGGGCTGGACGATATATCGATATACTCAATATATCGATATACTCAATATATCGCGGGTTTGTCTCTGTGCGATATAGAAAATGACTATATCGTGATATTCGAGTATACGTTCTCACGCAGTTGCTTTTAGCTGCGGGCATTACACTGCATGCGTTTCCCACTCTTTCTTGTCTCTCCTTCTCACAGAGACTGAAACAAGCGCACCGTCTTACATACATCACGTGTGCAACATCACACGCTCCCGCGAAGCAGACAGGTAGCGACATGGTAACGTTAGCTGTGATGCTAACGGTGCGGTGCGAGTGGTAATACGAGATAGAGAAGGTGCAAATCTGGTAACAAATGAAGGAAGAATTAATTCCCAAGAAAAACAGCATGGGGTCCATCGTCTGGCGGTGGTTTGTCTTCAAGCGGGAAGATGTTGAACAATTATGCAGCAAAAGTGTTGCTACAAAAAGTAGCACCACTGCTAATGCAGCATCATTTGAAAAGTCACCCGCTAGAGAATAAAGAGTGCTTGAAACTCTGCATGTCAACATATCCGTTCGGTGCCACACCAACAAAATGCCGAAGCAACTATTTCCAGATCAACATCGTATGAAAAAAATAGTCAACAACAGAAGGAGATAACGTCCGCAGGAACCTACCACATAGCGAATTTCCTATTATGCAGCTCATTTTTATTTGACACTTATTGAAATATCTTTTGTGACATCATGCACAAAAGTGCACTTTATTTGTTTTAAACTATTGTAGTGGCGTTCTGTACAAAAAGTGCACTTTAATTTAGTGTTGTTTTGATAAGTCATCTTAGTGACATCATGCACAAAAGTGCACTCATAGCTTGTTTTAAAATGTCTCTGACAATCTTGCACTTTCTGTTTTGGAAATGACATGAATGTTTGTGCTACTGCCAAACATTCATGGCACAAATGTTTGGCATGAATGTATATGCCGTTTAATAATTACAGTTTTGGTAAATTGACTTAGTTGTGATTTCCCTCTCTGCATGAAAGTTTAAAATAAGCATATATTATTGAAGTATGAACAAGAATGTTTTAATGTAGAAACATAGAATCATCATACTGCTGTGATTATATGCATCAAGTGTTCATTCAAGGCTAAGGTAAAATATTGAGATATATATTGTGTATCGTGACATGGCCTAAAAATACTGAGATATTAATAAAAGGCCATATCGCCCAGCCCTACTGCTAAGCATGCTCTACTTATTTTCACCAGTATTGCAAACATTGGTTGCAGTTCCTTATAGACTTTGTTTTCTGATAATACTGACAATAACCATATGATTGCCATTTGTTGTGATATTGTACGCAGACGTGATGTACTTCTTCCTGAAAATAGCCTAATTTCTGTGTAAAATGTGTTGGTTAAAAATGTGTTTGACAAAACGCTTGTCTATTCAGCTACTATGGTCCCAGTACCTCAACCCCTAGTATAAGAGGCAGTGGAAGTTTGAAGTTCCTTGGAGACGCCCAGTCGATCCAGGTGAATGGCTGCGTATCTGGCAACCTCAGTCAGGGAGAGGGGGAGGGGACCACAGAATTTTGACCGTGATCGCAGTACCATTTCTGGCCAGATTCTTACTTATGGCTCTTTTAAAACCCAGATTTGAAAGGATGAGCAGTGCAAAAAGGGATCACTGCAGTCACTAAATACGAGCAAAATTATCTTCTTTTTGTTGTTGTTGTCATAGGAGATTTACTGTGAGATTTTATACTGATGTTATGATATAATTATAGTCGGAATATCTGTTTATTTAGTAAGTAGCACCAGACTGTTAAACGACTTAAGAGATTATGGCTAACCTGCACACGCTGATTTGAAACTACAGTTTAATTGACAATGATTATATGGAGGTAAATTTATCCATAATACTTTCACCTAATATGCATATACGATGCAGACATTGAAAACATTTTTAATAGACAGAATAATAAGATTCTTACTTGTGTATTTCAGACACTTAAACTAGAGTATTTTGCATTCGTTAAAATGTGTCAATGGCCAGTTATGCAAATTACATGAAGACTTCATTGGAAAGGCAGATTATATGCCTTTTTCTATTAAAAAAAACACCAGTTGAACTGATGATTTTGGACTACTAATGAGTAAGTTAATAGGGAATGGCCTTGTCAAGTTAAGACATTCTGGACCTTCAGAACCACTTATACGATTTTGCTTACTGAATGTACAGTTTATGTTTGAGTATGTATCATACTGACATGTTCAAATCACAACATTTTTTTTTTCTTGTTTCATTATCTCCTTGAAGAGCGTACATCAAATAAATAATTAGGGGACAAAATGAATAGAACATTCAAGCTCAAGGTAAGGGCACATAATTCTGATTTCTGATATATGTACAGTGATGTTGCTAGCTACACGTCCTGCATTCCTGACGTTTTACTATCGGAAAGGATGCTGTAAACTCACACTCTATGCGTCCCAAGGATAGATAGATAGATAGTACTTTATTGATTCCGGATGCACCTCATTCTACTAGTGATCAACCCAGCGATAGTATCACAGCATTGCCTCCTCCTGATGAGCCCTTTGCAAAAGACTAGGGGCACCCTGAGCTAACGGAGTGTACTGTCTATGACAGAAAAATTGCAAAGAGGCGTGTACGTGTGAAAAGTATAATTGGTTTCTGAGGGCAATGCTGTTGGATTTAATGGTAGAGTTTTTCTCACTTTAATACACAGAAGCCTGTGCGCACACACTCACATGCACACACACGAAACTGCATATTCTCAAGACATGAATTATATATTTTGATCTGAATAGCAATATAATGTTGCCTTGGTTTAATAAATTCCAGTATGTTTGCAAATGTATCTACAAAGTTTGCGCTTTAGGAAATAGCAAAAATTCCCTTTCTCCTTCCCTTTACATTAATCTACTCTAGTGCTGTAATGGCAGTGGGCTGACAATAGCATGAAAGAAGTACCGTATTTTTTTGGACTATAGCACGCGAATATAAGCCGCACCCACTAAATTTTAGAAGAAAATAATATTTTCCCATATATTAGCACTAAATGAAAGGACACTGCAGCACCTGCAGTGAGCAAATTCAGCCAAAAGATGGCCCATTGCACAAACAATAAAACGCCCCCTCAGTGGTTTTGCTTGTTTTTTTTAATACAAATTGTTTTATTATGGCCGTCAGTGAAGAAAAATCAACAAATTAACCGCTTCGTTTTATAAAAGCGGCAGGGTTTAAATTGTAGGGAAAAAGTAGCAGATTATAGTCCGGAATTTACAGTGATATGTATCTGTAAAAGGAAGTCTCCTCAGCAAATCGGTAGACAACAATCTATTGTGTACTGCAATGGTTTACATTTTTTCCCGTTAATAGTCAGGTGAAAAATCAAAGGTGGCAGATGGAAAAGATTCCACGAGGACATTTCAGTGACGGACCCATCTCAATTTATTAGACCCAATGCAGCCTGCAGGAGCATACATGCACACGCCAGCAAAAACACAAGAAAGTAAGAGTGACGTCTATTCCCAATATGTCAACTCAGCATTAGAATTAGATCATTTCTTTGAAAGATCGCCTTTTATTATCAGGAGGAAACAGTGTGACTTTGGATTTTTTTTTCAAAGTATTAAAATATTTACAAGCACAATAAAATGTTGAATACAATCCAAACATATCACAACTTTGCCTACATAAACATATTGTCCGAAAAAGGAATAGGCAGAAGAGCTTGTTTGATCCTGTCCTGTCCCAATAGTCACTATCATAAATCATTCCTTTACTGTGTTCAACATGTTCCAGCTTACCAATTTGTGATACTTTTGTTATTGTTCACAAACTCAGGAAATAAGTCCCTGGACACCAGAGGGCTTTAAGGGCAAAACCAGATCCAACATTGCTTATGTTTAGTTATTTTGCACTATTTAATTTATTTCGCTCAAAATTGGTGTGCAATTAAAGGGAGGATGAAAATAATTGTATTTGGTGTTAATATTAGTTTTGGTCGAGAATAGAAATTTGTGTATTGATTAGGGATGTCCGATAATATCGGCCTGCCGATATTATCGGCCGATAAATGCGTTAAAATGTAATATCGGAAATTATCGCTATCGGTTTTTTTATTATCTGTATCGTTTTGTTGTTTTTTTTTATTAAATCAACATAAAAAACACAAGATACACTTACAATTAGTGCACCAACCCAAAAAACCTCCCTCCCCCCATTTCTTTCTGTTATAAATATTCTGGTTCCTACATTATATATCAATATATATCAATACAGTCTGCAAGGGATACCGTCTGTAAGCACACATGATTGTGCATGCTGCTGGTCCACTAATAGTACTAACCTTTAACAGTTAATTTTACTCATTTTCATTAATTACTAGTTTCTATGTAACTGTTTTTGTATTGTTTTACTTTCTTTTTTATTCAAGAAATTTTTTTTAATTTAGTTATCTAATTTTTTATTTTTTTTAAAAAAGTACCTTATCTTCACCATACATGGTTGTCCAAATTAGGCATAATAATGTGTTAATTCCACGACTGCATATATCGGTTGATATCGGTATCGGTTGATATCGGTATCGGTAATTAAAGAGTTGGACAATATCGGAATATCGGATATAAATATAAATCTAACCACAACCACCTGATACCATACTTGGTATCGTTACTGTTGATATTTGCATCGATCCGCCCACCTTGTTTACATTCAAGAGTTCTAGCTTACAGTTAGTGGGTAGCATATCCTCCTACGATGTGTAGTGGAGCATGTTTATCTAATCCTCGTCCTCAAATGATGACACTTGTAAGAAACAGTTTATTTGCCGCCATGGAGGCGAGGATTGCGGATTTTAAAAAAAGTTTTACACTGTGGAGAAATGTTAGCCGCTAGCGATAATTGTACATTGCCTTAAGGACGCATTTGTTCACTTGTCGCTGTCAAATTTGCGAGACACAGCTAGAATGTGTCATCAAGATGCATTATCACAATAAACCGAGTATTAAAAACTCTAATCAGCCAAAATAATTTGTTAGATATATTCTATATACAACCCTGCCAACAATATGAATCCTGCTGCCACACAGTCTACAAAGATGCAGCACTGAAACACAATATCTGATTAAAAAAATTATACAGTTTAGCATTAAGTTTGGCCCAATCATGTAAAATAAAACAATATCAGCAAATTACAAGCATTATTTTGGTGTATAATCCCAGTGAAACCTCTAAAGAAATACTATGTGCCTATTGATTTTTATAAACTAATCATATCAATATAATCCTATTAATGTATTTTCTGCATAACCCTTTTACTGCTGCACAGGAAGTGTACACTAAGGCAGTTTTCAATACATATTGCGCTACATGGCAATGACCAATTATGGTGGTCTCTGCTGTGGTTAAGAGGACAGTAGCTGCAGGCATCAATGGAGTGAAGTCGAATAAAAGCACAGAGAAGCTGGGAGTTGGTAAGACAGATGAAAGCAAGTGGGTGTCTCAGTATTCAGTGCAAGTAATCAGCCATTTCTCTGTAGCTATCTTTATACGCAACCAAATCTGCTTTCATTGCCTCATACACTTATCCTTGAAAGGAAGTGCAGTCACGCACACACTCAGACATTCAGGCAGACTGAAACGCACACAAACACGAGCATACACAAAGAATGGAAGCCAACTGTCCACATACAGTAAATGGAAATATGCCTTTGACATGAATAAAGTGATAAAACATAATAACGACAAAATAAACACACAACCTGAATACAGTAACATGCACATACTGTATTTAACAACCCACTGTTTGCCATTGAAGGGTTTATTTAGGGCTGCCTGGACCATCAGGCCAACATCTACTGTACAAGCAAGCTCAGGTTTCTTCTGAATAAAGATGAAAGACCTGTACTGTCTATACCAAGAATATTCAAACGAAAAAAAAAGGAAGAATGTGGGGGGGCCACGCTGACATTATTTATTCAACCTACAAAATTGAATTCTAACCAGTTCAAGACATCCTAAAAAGTTAAATGTAATTCATAAGAAAACCTTAAAATAGCCTAGTGGCATGAGAGCTTCTTGTTCAAGTCTCATAACATCTTGTAACTGTTTCTATTTCTATATCTTAAATTTCAATCCCTTGTTTAATGGCCCTCGGGTTCGACTTTGGACACCGCTGGTTTGTGTACTTCTCCAACTTCTCAAAAATTATTATTATTGTATACTGTATGTAATCATTGCTTTTAGTTTGTCTGTGTGCCAGTCAGTCAGTTAGCTAGCAGAAAAGGTTAAAAAAACGTATGGGTGAAGCTTAATGGAACTTTTAGGAAATGTCCGAAATGGGATAAGTACTGGTTTGATTTTGGGCATGAGCCGGATCATTTCTACTATGTTTCCTTTACGTTCACGCTTCTGTGTGTGTGCGTGTGCGTGTGCGTGTGCGTGTGCGTGTGTGTGTGTGTGTGTGTGTGTGTGTGTGTGTGTGTGCTAGCAGCCCCGCAGTGACAAAGGTAGTGAAGACATACACACTTTGAAAAGTTATGGGTGGATTATCATCTACCTTTCACGATTCATCTGATGCCAAACTTGCTAATTTCCTCCTTGATAGGTAAGTAAGGCATTTACGTTTTCTTATTACTTGTAATAAATGGAAATGGACATTTCGTATGTAAACTATATTGTCCAATACGGTCCATGATCTTGTCTAACAAAGCTAGTATGTTCGTGCAACGAATGCTTAGTGTGATGCTCAGCTCCTAGTGTAAAGCTTAGTTAGCATGCTAGCTCGGTCAATAAAACAACGACATACAGGCTAACGGGGAAAATATATGCCGGTTAGCCTGTATGTCAATGTGCCGTCTAACTGACAGGGCAAAATATATTTTTGACGAATAAAACCCATGTGGATATGGGTAGTGTCAGTGCTTATTTCGTTCTCAACATGCTGATACACTGAGGAAATGCTTTCCAACATTAGCACGGCTAATTGCAGTTTCTAGTACTGTATGTGCATCAGGCACATATGGGGTGGTATTTGCTTGGCACAATATAATGCATTACATGTAATGATTTTCTACTTTGTGTATTGACATGGTAGTAGGCTATATGATTTATGCGTAATGTAGTTTTTGCGTAACGTGGGTTGGCTCATAGAATTGCACTCTGCACTGAAAGATGGTGATGTGCGTACATGGAAGAGAATGCAGGGCGTCAGGTTGGATGCAATATGGCTGCCCTTTGTCACCGATTCTGTTCATAACTTTTACGGACAGAATTTCTAGGCACAGTCAGGGCATTGAGGGTATCTAGTTTGGTGGCTGCAGGATTAGGTCTCTGCTTTTTGCAGATGATGTGGTCCTGATGGCTTCATCTGGCCAAGATCATCAGCTCTCACTGGATCGGTTCGCAGCCGAGTGTGAAGCGACTGGGATGGGAATCAGCACCTTCAAGTCTGAGTCCATGGTTCTCGCCCGGAAAAGGGTGGAGTGCCATCCCCGGGGTTGGGGAGGAGATCTTGCCCCAAGTGGAGGAGTTCAGGTACCTTGGAGTCTTGTTCACGAGTGAGGGAAGAGTGGATCGTGAGATCGACAGGCGGATCGGTGAGGCGTCTTCAGTAATGCGGACGCTGTATCGATCTGTTGTGGTGAAGAAGGAGCTGAGCCGGAAGGCAAAGTTCTCAATTTACCGGTCGATCTAGGTTCCCATCCTCACCTATGGTCATGAGCTTTGGGTTATGACCGAAAGGACAAGATCACGGGTACAAGCGGCCGAAATGAGCTTCCTCCGCCGGGTGGCGGGGCTCTCCCATAGAGATATGGTGAAAAGCTCTGCCATCCGGGAGGAGCTCAAACTAAAGCCGCTGCTCCTCCACATCGAGAGGAGCCAGATGAGGTGGTTCGGGCATCTGGTCAGGATGCCACCCGAACGCCTCCCTAGGGAGGTGTTTCGGGCACATCTGACCGGTAGAAGGCCACGGGAAGACCCAGGACACGTTGGGAAGACTATGTCTCCCGGCTGGCCTGGGAACGTCTCGGGATCCCCCAGCAGGAGCTGAACGAAGTGGCTGGGGAGAGGGAAGTCTGGGCTTCCCTGCTTAGGTTGCTGCCCCCGCGACCCGACCTCGGATAAGCGGAAGAAAATGGATGGATGGATGGACATGTAGCGGTAATTTTACTGTTGGCCTTGGCTTGCCATCAATGTAGGCCTATGCAATATATAATATATCATATATTATTATACAAATCCCGTTTCCATATGAGTTGGGAAATTGTGTTAGATGTAAATATAAACGGAATACAATGATTTGCAAATCCTCTTCAATCCATATTCAATTGAATGCACTACAAAGACAAGATATTTGATGTTCAAACTCATAAACTTTATTTTTTTTTTGGCAAATAATAATTAACTTAGAATTTCATGGCTGCAACACGTGCCAAAGTAGTTGGGAAAGGGCATGTTCACCACTGTGTTACATAGCCTTTCCTTTTAACAATACTCAGTAAACGTTTGGGAACTGAGGAGACACATGTTTTAAGCTTCTCAGGTAGAATTATTTCCCATTCTTGCTTGATGTATAGCTTAAGTTGTTTAACAGTCCGAGGGTCTTCGTTGTGGTATTTTAGGCTTCATAATGTGCCACACATTTTCAATGGGAGACAGGTCTGGACTACAGGCAGGCCAGTCTAGTACCCGCACTCTTTTACTATGAAGCCACGTTGATGTAACACGTGGCTTGGCATTGTCTTGCTGAAATAAGCAGGGGCGTCTATGGTAACGTTGCTTGGATGGCAACATATGTTGCTCCAAAACCTGTATGTACCTTTCAGCATTAATGGCACCTTCACAGATTACCCATGTCTTGGCACTAATACACCCCCATACCATCACAGATGCTGGCTTTTCAACTTTGCGCCTACAACAATCCGGATGGTTATTTTCCTCTTTGGTCAGGAGGACACCACGTCCACAGTTTCCAAAAACAATTTGAAATGTGGACTCGTCAGACCACAGAACACTTTTCCACTTTGTATCAGTCCATCTTAGATGGCCCAGCGAAGCCGACGGCGTTTCTGGGTGTTGTTGATAAACGGTTTTCGCCTTGCATAGGAGAGTTTTAACTTGCACTTACAGATGTAGCGACCAACTGTAGTTACTGACAGTGGGTTTCTGAAGTGTTCCTGAGCCCATGTGGTGATATCCTTTACACACTGATGTCGCTTGTTGATGCAGTACAGCCTGAGGGATCGAAGGTCACGGGCTTAGCTGCTTACGTGCAGTGATTTCTCCAGATTCTCTGAACCCTTTGATGATATTACGGACCGTAGATGGTGAAATCCCTAAATTCCTTGCAATAGCTGGTTGAGAAAGGTTTTTCTTAAACTGCTCAACAATTTGCTCACGCATTTGTTGACAGTGGTGACCCTCGCCCCATCCCTGTTTGTGAGTGACTGAGCATTTCATGGTATCTACTTTTATACCCAATCATGGCACCCACTTGTTCCCAATTTGCCTGTTCACCTGCGGGATGTTCCAAATAAGTGTTTGATGAGTATTCCTCAACTTTATCAGTATTTATTGCCACCTTTCCCAACTTCTTTGTCACGTGTTGCTGGCATCAAATTCTAAAGTTAATGATTATTTGCAAAAAAAAAATGTTTATCAGTTTGAACATCAAATATGTTGTCTTTGTAGCATATGCAACTGAATATGGGTTGAAAATGATTTGCAAATCATTGTATTCCGTTTATATTTACATCTAACACAATTTCCCTACTCATATGGAAACGGGGTTTGTATATTCCATCCATCCATCCATTTTCTACCGCTTGTCCCTTTTGGGGTTGCAGGGGGTCGCTGGAGCCTATCTCAGTTACAATCGGGCGGAAGGCGGGGTACACCCTGGACAATTCGCCACCTCATCGCAGGGTTTGTATATTATTATGTATAATTATTTCCATGGTGGTCCGTGCGGTCAAACTAGACATTTTAGCAGGGTAATGCCAACAATCTGTACCGACTACCAACGAAAATATTGCTGCGTAACTTTACAAATACATTTGGCTAATCGACGACAGTAAAATGTGGCATAATTACTTAGTAAACCATCTTACAAGAAGCATAAACAAAAGAAACCTACAGCGTAGGACTCGCCAATTGCCATTTGAAGTTCCTTGGAGTAGGAGTAGGATTCGGCTGCGTATCTGGCAACCTCAGTCATGGAGAGTGGGAGGGGACTACAGAATTCTGACTGTGATTGCAGTACAATTTCTAGCCACATTATTACATATGGCACCTTTAAGGAGGACAGGAATTCCATCAATCACTTTATTGAGCAAACCGGTTTATACTGGGGTGTAACTACACCAAAAACGTTAGTAAAAAACGTTTATCTTGCAAAACTGGTCAATTTCCGCCATACTAACCAGATCAAAACCTTTGTCATATGTCATATGCCATTCGCACTCATGGCCCTTAACCACTGCCGGTGATGCGTTCATGGCCAAAAACAAAGTCGGACAACTCCAACAGTATGAATCCCCAATCGGATGTGTGCTTTTTCTTTTTTAAGAATGTTAATTTATGGATATTAATCATGATATGCGGTTACCAATTACTAATTGAGCATCTGACAAAGGTCACTTACATTATCACAGTGTGTTCAATTGTAAAATGTGTTATTGGTGGGGCTCTTGAATAGCGTTAATACAAAAAAGTTAAAACGACTATTTAGAATTTGGGCAGTTTTGTCTGACTTTCCTATCATAACGTTACCTGTGACTTTTGCAGGTGGAGAAAGAGCGTTTAACAAATTGAAAGTAATTAAAAACTATTTCAGATCTACAAATAGCCTTACTACACTTACAATTGAAAGTCAGCTAAGCCCACAATGGACTTCAAAGAAGAAGAAATTTGGTAACAAAAAGGCCGGCGTTGGGCTTTCTAAAGAGACTTACAGTGAATAAACAAGCCAATTTAAACACTAATTGAGATTAGATGAGGCTTGTTGTTGTTTGTGATATTTGTTTTATAACAACATATGCATGTGCTATTTACTTGCACATTTAGGTTAAATGCTACATATTTACATGTGGACTATCTTAGTTTTTTTGCATATTAGTGAATGATTGTTAAATACAATAACATATCCACTATACCTATTTGTTGAGTGGTTAATTGAAAATGTGTTTTCAATCAAAGGTGTAATAACATGTTTCAAATCAATGAAATGAGAATAAGACAACTAATAATACATTTTACATAATACTCTGATTTGTTAAGTCGTTAATCGAAAAAAAGGAAACAAATTGGGTGTATTACACCAGGCACCGTCAAGAAAACTGAAAAACAAAAATTATGAAGGTGGCAACGGGCAACGGCCCTGGGGATAATAAACAAGTGAGTACATTTAGGGACTGATTTGGAACATTTCTACGTTGCTTTGCAATTATGTTACGTGTTTCAACTGTGTGTGTGTGTGTGTGTGTGTATGGGAGCGGCCCCGCCTCCCACCTAAGAGACAAAAACAGTGAATGCGTTAGGGAGTGTGAACGTAGCTTTGCAAGGTCACTCCAGGGATACAGAGACGAGAGGCAGACGGTAAGTAAAAGAATATTAATTGATATAAACAAAAGGCACGCTCACATGGAGAGGAGAAATTAACAGAAAACTCACTCACGAAGGAGTGGAGAAAAACCAAAAAAGGCTAAAGCAGCTAGTAGGTGCGCAGGACACGGAACTTCTTTTGAGGTAATTAGACACTCACTCCGACAGGGAACAACACGTGTACGTGAAGCAGGCTGATGGGCTGTAAGTCTAGCAGGTGACGTCGTCAGACCCACTGAAAGAGCAGGTGGTGTCGTCGGACCCACTGGTGGAGCTGGTAGCATCTGCAGCAGACGCACTGGAAGAGGCACTGGAAATGCTGGCTGGAGTGCTTGGGTGCTGTTACCAAAGCAGGAGGTAGCTGTGCGTCCCCTGACGCAGAGCCTCCCATAAACCCCCCGCCATCATCGTCCCCGTCCCTGGGACGGATGCCAGACGTCCCCAGGGAATCTCACAGACAAAAGGGAATGGGTGGGAGAGAGATTGAGGAGGAGCAGAAGAGTCCGATCATGTGGCCATAAAATGAACAAATTGTGCAAGAGGGCGGCCTCCTCAGCAGCCCCGGCTGTTATCCGGCTGGCTAGCACATCTAGTTCCAGAGCAGTCTGGGAGAGTAGTCTCTGCAAGGTCACTCATAGATCAGATCATTATGTCAGGAAGTGGGAACGTAGCTTTGGGGTGTGACCCCAAGGGAGCAGAGACTTAAGACAGACGATAAGTAAAATAATAGTATTTGATATAAACAAAAGTAGCTCACACATGGAGAGGATAAATGAACAGAAAACTCAGTCACAAAGAAGTGGAGAAAAACCAAAGCAGAGGACACATAATTTATTTTGAGTTAATTAGACACTCACTTCAACAGGTAACAATTTGTGTTTGTGAAGCATTATGCTATAATCGAAGCAAAAAAGTCAGCATCTGGATTCGGGATTTTTTTTACTATTGAGAGATAGGGCCTGGCGAATGTATGCACTCTTCGAGTGCTTTTCTAGTTCTTAATTGTAATATTTCATATTAATTACAGATGTAATAATATGAACATTTCACATACTTGCCAACCCTCCCGAATTTTCCGGGAGACTCCCGAATTTCAGTGCCTCTCCCGAAAATCTCCAGGGACGACCATTCTCCCAAAAATCTCCCTATTTCCAGCCGGACAAGTATATTGGGGGCGTGCCTTAAAGGCAATGCCTTTAGCGTCGTCTCTCACCTGAAAAGGAGACTATTATATATGTCTCTGTTATCCATAGGTTTATCTATAACCCATAAAGTAGGCAGGCACGGAACTATTTCTCAGCGTGTGTTTATTCCAGCCGGCACATTAATACACTGACACACAACATCCGGATTCTTATCATGCATTGCTTCAAAACTACGTCAATTTCCAGCCGGACAAACAATATTGGGGGCGTGCCAAAAAGGCGCTGCGTTTGGCGTCCTCTCGCCTGAAAAGGAGACGATTATATACGTCTCCGTTATCCATAAGTTTATCTATAACCCATAACACGGTGGCCGAATGGATATAGTCACTCATGAACGGTCAGAGAAGCACAAGTCGGCGCCAACGCAGTATTATGGGCCACCTTGCAAGCAACATCCCGTTCTCATTTGCGGATGTTTTCAACAAATCCGTGAAGGATATGTTCCTGGATTCAGAGATCGCTCGCCAGTACTCAAATGGCAGAACAATAGCTACTCAAATAGTGAAAGGTAAGTGATTTTTTTTTTTTTTTTGTAAGCAGCAAGTACAGTACAGTTAGTAGAACAACTGTGTTTTCATTACTGTTTACTGTCTGTACTATATATATATATATATATGTATATATATATATAAGAAATACTTTAATTTCAGTGAATTCTAGCTATTAATATACTCCTCCCCCTTAACCCTGCCCCACGGCCCCGCCCCCCAATCTCCCGAATTCAGAGGTCTCAAGGTTGGCAAGTATGACATTTCATATTACAGTTATCGTGACCAAAATTACAACTAATATCATTATTATCATGGTATGGTTCTGTGCTCAAAAAGTACTTAGCCACACTGAAATCTTTTGAACAAGTAATTTTATTTTTAATAACTAAAAAAAATAGACACAATGTTAGAAAACCCAGTATTTTGCATGTTTTATATTTCTTATGAGTCACTGATAGTGTTTCAGTCTTAGTATTTTATCTGTTTCAATGGCTAAGCTTTTATTGTTTAAAATATTGTTTTGTACTGCAGCTCGTTAAAATGTATTCAAATGAAAATTGCTTGACAAACCAAATATAGAATTAATATTTATTATTTCTGGTAACGTCTATATATGATTACGTATACGCGTGACGTCAATCGTTGAAACGGAAGTATGCGGACACATTGTATCCAATACAAAAAGCTCGGTTTTCATCTCAAAATTCCACAGTATTCTGGACATCTGTGTAATAAATAAATAAATAAATGATAAATGGGTTATACTTGTATAGCGCTTTTCTACCTTCAAGGTACTCAAAGCACTTTGACAGTATTTCCACATTCACCCATTCACACACTGATGGCGGGAGCTGCCATGCAAGGCGCTAACCAGCACCCATCAGGAGCAAGGGTGAAGTGTCTTTCCCAAGGACACAACGGACGTGACTAGGATGGTAGAAGGTGGGGATTGAACCCCAGTAACCAGCAACCCTCCGATTGCTGGCAAGGCCACTCTACCAACTTCGCCACACGTGTTGGTGAATCTTTTGCAATTTGTTTAATGAACAATGAAGACTGCAAAGAAGAAAGTTGTAGGTGGGATCGGCGGCGGACTATAGCAACACAACCAGGAGGACTTTGAGATGGATAGCAGACGCGCTATCCGCCGAACTCACCTTGACTTCCTCCGTCTCCGGGCCGCCGACCGCATCTATGATCGGGTCCTTCGTCGCTCCGTCGATCGCTGGAACGCAGGTGAGCACGGGTGTTGATGAGCAGATGAGGGCTGGCGTAGGTGGATAGCTAATGTTTTTAGCATAGCTCAGTGAGGTCCCGTTGCTAAGTTAGCTTCAATGGCGTCGTTAGCAACAGCATTGTTAAGCTTCGCCAGCCTGGAAAGCATTAACCGTGTAGTTACATGTCCATGGTTTAATAGTATTGTTGATTTTCTGTCTATCCTTCCAGTCAGGGGTTTATTTATTTTGTTTCTATCTGCATTTAAGCATGATGCTATCATGTTAGCTCCGTAGCTAAAGAGCTTCGCCGATGTATTGTCGTGGAGATAAAAGTCACTGTGAATGTCCATTTTGAGTTCTCAACTCTCATTTTCAAGAGGATATAGTATCCGAGGTGGTTTAAAATACAAATCCGTGATCCACAATAGAAAAAGGACAATGTGTGGAATCCAATGAACCCTTGTAACTAAGTTACGGTCAAAGCGAAAAAAGATACATCCTGCACTGCACTCTAGTCCTTCACTCTCACGTACCTCATCCACAAATCTTTCATCCTCGCTCAAATTAATGGGGTAATCGTCGCTTTCTCGGTCCGAATCGCTCTCGCTGCATTGTAAACAATGGGGAAATGTGAGGAGCCTTTTAACTAGTGACGTCACGCTACTTCCGGTACAGGCAAGGCTTTTTTTATCAGCGACCAAAAGTTGCGAACTTTATCGTCGATGTTCTCTACTAAATCCTTTCAGCAAAAATATGGCAATATCGCGAAATGATCAAGTATGACACAGAATGGATCTGCTATCCCCGTTTAAATAAAAAAAAAATCATTTCAGTAGGCCTTTAATGTCGCCAGACCAACCAACAGAAAAAGACAGGCTTAAAGGCCTACTGAAACCCACTACTACCAACCACACAGTCTGATAGTTTATATATCAATGATGAAATCTTAACAATGGCAACACATGCCAATACGGCCGGGTTAACTTATAAAGTGCAATTTTAAAATTCCCGCCACACTTCCGGTTGAAAAACTCCTTAGGATATGATTTATGCGCGTGACGTCACAAAAGCAACGGAAGTGGTTGGACCCCATCGGACCCGATAGAAAAGCCTCTTGTTTTCTTCGACAAAATTCCACAGTATTCTGGACATCTGTGTTGGTGAATCTTTTGCAATTTGTTTAATGAACAATGGAGGCTGCAAAGAAGAACATTGTAGGTGGGATCGATCGGTGTCTTAGCGGCTAAGTACAATACTTACAGCAACACAACAAGGACTACTTACTACGCCTAGCCGATGCTTGCCGCCAAACCCACGGATGAAGTCCTTCGTCGCGCCGTTGATCGCTGGAATGCAGGTGAGCACGGCTGTTGATGGGAAGATGAGGGCTGGCTGGCGTAGGTGGAGCGCTAATGTTTTATCATAGTTCTGTGAGGTCCGGTTGCTAAGTTGCTAAATTAGCCTTAGCGTCGTTAGCAACAGCATAGTCAAGCCTTACCAGGCTGAGAATTTTTAACCGTGTAGTTACATGTACATGGTTTAATAGTATTGTTGGTCTTCTGTCTATCCTTCCAGTCAGGGGTTTATTTATTTTGTTTCTATCTTCATTTGAGAACGATGCTATCACGTTAGCTCAGTAGCTAAGTGTGTCACAGATGTATTGTCTTGGAGATAAAAGTCACTTTAAATGTCCATTTCGCGTGCTCGACTCTCATTTTCAAGAGGATATAGTATCCGAGGTGGTTTAAAATACAAATCCGTGATCCACAATAGAAAAAGGAGAGTGTGAAATCCAATGAGCCAGCTTGTACCTAAGTTACGGTCAGAGCGAAAAAAGATACGTCCATCACTGCCTCTCAGGTCATTCACTGTAACGTTCCTCATCTACGAATCTTTCATCCTCGCTCAAATTAATGGGGTAATCGTCACTTTCTCGGTCCGAATCTCTCTCGCTCCATTGTAAACAATGGGGAATTGTGAGGAATACTAGCTCCTGTGACGTCACGCTACTTCCGGTACAGGCAAGGCTTTTTTTTATCAGCGAGCAAAAGTTGAGAACTTTATCGTCGATTTTCTCTACTAAATCCTTTCAGCAAAAATATGGCAATATCGCGAAATGATCAAGTATGACACATAACATGGATCTGCTATTCCCGTTTAAATAAGAAAAAATCATTTCAGTAGGCCTTTAAACATTAGTGACATGATTAACACAGGTGCGTGTGTCCAAATGAGCAACAGGTGAAACTAATGGGTAACCATGGAAACAAAACAAGGGAGTGAAAAAGCAGGAACTAAGTGTCAAAAACCAAACAGCACATGGCCAAACAAAAACATGATCAAAAAACATGACAGTATCGGAGTATAGAATAGGGGTATAACGGTATTGTAAATACCGTGGTATTGCGGTTTCAAAATCATAATGCCGTGACCTCTGATGGTATGAAACTAAAACTTAGTGAGTGTAGATTTTTAAGACCCCACTGTTGGCTTTATAAGGTCATGTTAGTTCGAAACTAAACAAAATTGATGCTAATCCACCTTTTTGTTATCTTTTTTCCATATAATAATCGATAAGAACCGAATCGTTGAGCAGAATCAAAAGTGGAATCGGAACCGGAAAATCTGATCAATTCCCATCCCTACAAATATGTATTATTTTATATTTATATTGTGATATTCATAATCACCATCATTGCTTACATATGTACATACATACATACAGAGTATCCCATATATTTTACCATTTGAATAATTCAGTAACTAATCTTAAGGTCCTAGGAACACAAAATTAAGGTTTACTTTAGTCATAGGTTCTTTAAGAACAACAGCTAGCATTTCAATCATTTCCTACATTCTCATCAAACTATATAGGTGCAAAATGATTGTGTTCAGACAAAGATTTTAATTTAAGAGAGGTTTCTTACCTGCTGACAGTTTCGGCTGACACTTCAGCCTTCAGAGCCGTTGTAGCTTCCTGGTGTAATGTGTCTAAAAACAGCTGACTGGGTCGGGAAAACTTTCAAAATAAAGTTCCCCAACCCGGTCATATCTGTTGTCCGGCCTGGCTTTGACGATGGAAACTAGCTTTATAGTAGAATGGAATAAAATAAGTAATTTCCAAATGACTTGAACTTGAACCCCACTGCGTTTTCCGCCAAATGTGATTCTACTCACATACTTTTTGTTACATGAAATTTCAAACAGACTTAAAAGGAGGCCACAGCTGAAGACAGCACCTACAACATAATGCACCTCCCACAGTTATCAGTGCAAGGGGTGAAACATGATGAAAGAGAAGCAGCTGTGTTACAAAGGAGGCAAACTGCAGAATCGACACTTTAAAGTTTACAAGATAAGCAGACGGTCATGAATAGTAAACTCTTCTCAATGGCGATATGCCCCATGCCCAATTCTTCTTAATTAACAACAGCATGAATTAACAACAGCACTCCGAAAGAACAGAACTCTACCAAGGGCAAATTGTTGGCCAGTGAAGTGTACACAAACAGACAAAGCCAGGAAAAAAAACCCTCTTAAACTGCACTCAAGAGAAACAAGGCAAGCATATGGAAGATGAGCAAGCCGTTAACACCATCTTACATTTTTACAATTAAAAACAAAAAGCTTTCTTAATTGTAAAACAATGAGTATGCAACTGAATGGCATTTGAACAGTTGCTATTGGGGAGCGGTAACATACTATATACAGTGGTACCTTGGGATACAAGTTTAATTAGTTACGTGCTGCAGCTCTTACCTAAAAAAAAATGGTACTATAAAATAGTGTTGCGTGTTGAAATTAAATGAAATCACTTCAATACGTGTTTGTCCCCCAAAAAACACCACAATTTTAACATACAATATGAAAATCAAACTTTTAGATAAGATATATGTCACTGACAAATTCATTTGTCGACATTAATTGGTGACGAAATCACTGATGTTTTTCCAAACAGAAGCGAGTCAGCGCAGCCACTCGTAATCACATTGCAGGCGAAATCAAGTCAAGTGTGGAGACATTACAACCTATTTTTCTTAAAAACATGAATACCATGCTCATTTTGCAAAGCAGACTTATTACTGTAACTGGTGTAGTAAGGTGGTATATTAGCTCAGCAGAAAGGGAAGACAGTAGGTTGGAAGTCAGGAGGCACCTTTTTGTTGTCTGTCTTGTCTGTCGTCAAAACATGTCAAGATACCTCTTCTCAAACAAAACACACACTTCCGGCTTCAAAATAATAGTGCTACGTGTCATGTCATAGCTGGTCTAACTACACTAACCAAAATGAAAAATGGCTTACAATACGATCATGCTTTGATTGACAATGATGTTTTGTAATTTATTATGTGAGAATTCTAGCTAAAAATGCTTGTGCATCAGTTAAGGAATATAGGGGGAGAACCTTCCTGGCAGGCTGAAATACTGTGTATATTATTTCGTAACATGTTCTGGTTAATCGTCCTAAATTACAGAATGTTTAGAATGTTCTGCAGTCTGCGTCGCCAAAGATGCAAAGCTTGAAATTTTGGGAAGTGCACACAAGGCTTGAGGGAAGGTATGCAGGGGGATAAGGAAAGACTGTGTCGCTTACGCAAGTCACATGACGCAAGAGTATACAGCAGGCTTAAAGGAGAACGGCACTTTTTTGGGAATTTTGCCTATCGTTCACAATCATTATGCAAGACTTGACAATTGATGTTATTTTTTTTAATGCATTCTAAATGTTAAACAAATGCAATCAAAAGTCAGCTTACAATGGAGCCTATGTTAGTCGTTCAATTCTGCCCTTAAAAAAACATCCAAACACCTTCATTAGGGTTTTATATACATAATGTAATGTAATAACAGGCAGTTTAATAATAACATTTAATATTTATGTATTTTAATCATTTTAAAAAGGAGCAATATGTAAGAATCTTGCCAGAAATGGTACTGCAATCATGGTCAAAATTCTGTAGTCCCCTCCCCCTATTTGAAAAGAACATGATTTATTAATGCCTTTTGACATATCAGGGCCATTTAATGATGACTTTACATGCAATTCTTACATATGGCTCCTTTAAGCATACGCATTAATTTCAAAAACGCATCACAATTGCTTTTTTTATCACTGATTTCTGCTAACTGCAGACTTTATGAGAGCCAACAAACATAATAAAACATCACTTAATGTACAATGTCTGCTGTCATTAGGATGCCGACTGTTAGAATGTTCATATATTCCCATTTAGATGAAGAATATCTCATAAAACTCGTGAAGAAACAGTGTGGAGGGGGACCCAAGCGCTTTTCGTGTCTTTCTCGCCAGTTCCAGGTCCTAAATGGCTGTCAAATTGTCCCAATTTGTCGGATTATATCCTCATCCATCTACTTTCCAGGTGAGAGGCATGATTTATAATCTACAATAAACTTCCAAGGAACAAGGAATCGAGGAATCAGCAGACCACTTGATGATGTAAACATAGGGACACACGGTAGTTATCACATGGCCGCTATAAATAGTTTGTCTGCGTTTGTGCTTAAAATAACAATATCCCTAATACTTGGTTAATACTCAAATCACGAAATGTAAATAGAGTATAGATGGCGCTTTTTGGAATGGTTATCTATGGGATTTTATGGCCGAAATAGAGGACCTCCCATTGGCTCCGCTGTCAGCAGACTTTTAGAGGAATGTTTATTTAATATTTAGAACGCATTAAAAAAAATCCATCCATCGTCATGTCTTTCATAATGATTGTGAACGATCATCAAAATTCCAAAAAGTTCCCCTTTAAGCCTACAAAATAATGTCAAGACGACTAATGTTGAAGAGGCAAATGCACAAATCAGCCTGTTATTGGCAATGCCGTCTACAAAACATATATATCTTACAGCAAAATGTACTTCACACTTCAATATAGCCAACACCACTCGACAGCTCTGTTTTGCTCTCGTGGTACCTACTGCTTATTATAGCCCAACCCCTAAATCACAGTTCAAAACCACACACAATACTCCTGTCACTACAATATCATTTGAGAAGAGAATAATTGAAATAAAAATATACACAAAAGGGAGGAAAATAATCCCGCCCATTCTCCTCGTGTCTTTGCCGAAAGTCACAATTAATGTACCAGCAGTGGTTAGTGGTGGCTTCGATTTCAGCACTGCCAACAACCACTTATGTTGACGTCAGTCAGCCAGTCTGAGGGGCATCAAGATAAGTGGATTACACTATGAAAAAATAAAACACACAACGTCAACATGTTTCATCTAAAAACTATGACCTTTGTTGTGCACAGAAAAATGGCTGCAGATGTGTTGGATGATAAATTATGTCCAATGTGTCAGTGGGATACAATTCTGCCGCATAGAAAGCAGACTTGTAGAATCTCTATGATGATCTATGGATCATGATGGTACAGGGAGAGAAGAGAGTGAGCACACCCTAAAAGGTGATGGAGACTGATTATATTGGATAAACTTTCTTTAGTGCCTGATCAGTCACACGTAAATGGCACTTGTCTCATACTGATGATAAGAAGTGATGGATGCCGGCTCCAGGTAGATCATTAACACCAAAAGGCTCTTTGTTTCTCTGTTCAACACAGACAAAAGGGACAAAATGTGAGGGGTAAAGTTAAAGTGAAGCTTCTAAATTAAAATATGTATGAAGTTGTACAAATCAGAGTACAACCAAAGTGTCAAAGAAATACAAAGTTTTAAACAAAAAAAACTGTCATCTCTTCCAGAGGAGATCTTGACATCCCTGACAGAAAAACAACCTATGGACAAACAGTATATATCATATACTGTATTTTTAGAGAATATTCAAATTTTTACACTTTTAAAGAGCATCTCAAATTGTTTCTTAAAAATTCACAGTATTGCTTATTTCATTGTTTTTATTTTTTTTGTATGTTTTTTTTAAGATTATTGTCATATTGTCCTGTGTTTTTATGTTTTGGGACTACAGATGTAAATTACCAACTATGCTATGATCCAGCTCATTTCCAGTCTATAAATCAGATTGTTCATCAATGTGCATTGTTTTGAATAAATAAACATATAAAAGTATGAATGCGAAATTGCAACACACCAAGAATACATTTGGGCTGCTATAGAGGGATTTGGTGTCTGCCCTCGCTCATAAACACATTATAATTTATAGACTCTGTCGGTATATTTAGCAAGTATTCAGAGCCCTCTAGATAAGCTTGGTTCAAAAACTGACGAACAAGAAATTTAGTGGAGACTTTTGGAAAGTCTGACATGAAAGCACTTATCGCTGTTCTCAATTTGAACTAGGTGCTGCTGTGGGTCTAAAAACACTGCAATCTCAACCTGGACAATTTACAGTAATTATGATGAAGAAATAGTTTATACACAATCTCTTACTGCAAAAACCAAACAGGCTACCAAACCATTCCAAAACAATAATCAGCAAAAGTAACTGTCCTGTCTGCACGCAGCCATCCACCTTGGCCTGCACTAATACACAGACAGGACTCAGCCAGCTACTTTCAAGGATTCACAGGTCGTCAAAAATCACAGAAATAAGGGACACAAATAAGTTTGTATGTAGTTATGTGCATATTTGTTTTGCTTGTCATGCTTTTTACTCACATTTTGAGAACGTTCTTTTTGTACTGTACCACTATAGAATGATACAGTGAAGAAAACAATATGGCTAAAGCTTCGATGAGTTGACACTAGGGATCGACCAATTATAAGAGCCATTTTAACATGTATTGTTATCTGCCTTTTTTCAATTGATATCTGCTTTTTTTTTTTCCTAAATATTGGAAATAAATTGGAATATTTAACCTCTATTATTCCTGTTACTGACATTTCAAATGTGACAAGCATCTGCCTTTTTAGGATTAGGAGGCAAAGCCATGGTATTCTGTAGGCTCCTCAAACTCACTGCAGAGAAAGTGAAGAGTGCGCTGGGTGTACTGTTGTTTCGAAAGTACGTAAAAACAGAAAACTCACAAAATTGTAATAAACCTTTCAGTCTTCTACATGTCACAACTACTAGTAACATTACTATGAGCAGAATACCGTAAAAACTTAACATAAGCGGCGGCTCTGCTAGCCCGTAGTCCTTTAAAACAAAGCTGCTGAAATTATTGATATGGAAACAGTCCATTAGAGTAGAAGCATGTTTGTTTGATTGAGAGACAGATTAAATAACTCAAACTAAACTCAGTCTAGTTTTACTGCAGGGACTAGGGTTATTTGGTATTGTAGCGGTTGCTATAAGGACATCATTCACCACACCTGTTAAGTTAAAGTTAAAGTACCAATGATTGTCACACACAAACGAGGTGCATTTCACCCATCCACCCTTGATCACCCACTAGGAGGTGAGGGGAGCAGTGAGCAGCAGCGGTGGCCGCGCCCAGGAATCATTTTTGGTGATTTAACCCCCAATTCCAACTCTTGTTGCTGAGTGTCAAGCAACAAGATGGGTCCCATTTTTATAGTCTTTGTTATGACTCGGCCAAGGTTTGAACTCACAATCGTTTACTTGACTTTGTCGCCATTATTCACTGTCATTGTTCTATTGTTCTTTCGCCCTAACCGCTCCACAGAGGACACCATCTCCTCTGCACTCCACCTGAGCTTAGAACATCTGGAAGGAAAGGACATACACGTGCGGATGTTGTTTCTGGACTTCAGCTCCACGTTCAACACCATCATCCTGCAGCACTTTGTGAGCAAACTGGCCCCTCTTGGATTCAGTACCCCCCTATGCAACTGGCTGCTTGACTTCCTCACAGACAGACCTCCAGTGTCATCTCCCTGAGCACCGGCTCCCCCCAGGGCTGCGTCCTGAGTCCGCTGCTGTTTACGTTGATGACACATGACTGCTGCGCCAGGTGTGAAGTGAAGTGAATTACATTTATATAGCGCTTTTTCTCAAGTGACTCAAAGCGCTTTACATAGTGAAACCCAATATCTAACTTACATTCAAACCAGTGTGGGTGGCACTGGGAGCAGGTGGGTAAAGTGTCTTGCCCAAGGACACAACGGCAGTGACTAGGATGGCGGAAGCGGGGATCGAACCTGCAACCCTCAAGTTGCTGGCACGGCCGCTCTACCAACCGAGCTATACCGCCAGGTCCACTACTAACCACATTGTGAAGTATGCGGACGACACAAGAGTAGTGGGCCTCATCCGTGACAACAACGACATGGACTACAGGGAGGAGGTGAAACATCTGGTTGACTGGTGCAGAAGCAACAACCTGGTCCTGAACGTCGACAAGACCAAGGAGATCATCGTCGACTTCAGGAAGCACCAGTCCAGCCACACTCCACTCTTCATCAACGGCACAGCGGTGGAGATGGTAAGCAGCACCAAGTTCCTGGGGGTGCAGATAACTGACAATATGACCTGGTCCCTACACACCGGAGCTCTTGTAAAAAGAGCACAGCAGCGCATGTACTTTTTGCGTCAGATGAATAGAGCACAGCTCCCTCCCCCCATTCTCACCACATTCTACAGAGGCACTATACTCTGTCTGGACTGGAGCCTGCAGTGCCTGAGACTGGAAGTCTCTGCAGAGAGTGGTGAGGACGGCGGAAAAGATTATCAGGACTCCTCTTCCTCCTATCCAGGAGATGGCAAAAAGCCGCTGCCTGAACAGAGCTCAGAAAATCTGCAGAGACTCCTCGCACCCCCACCAAGGACTGTTTTCACTGCTGGACTCTAGAAAGAGGTTCCGCAGCCTCCGTATCAGAACCTCCAGGTTCTGTAACAGCTTCTTCCCTCAGGCCATAAGACTCTTGAACGCATTAAAATAATCCCCTCAATTCCCCCCAAAAATGGATTAACTCGCTGGAATATAAAGACAATATAACATACATCCATAAACGTGTATGCATTTGCAAAACTGCAATATATTTATCTGTACAGTAATTTATGTATTTATATCTGCACCTTATTGCTCTTTTATCCTGCACTATCATGAGCTAATGCAACGAAATTTCGTTATCTGTACTGTAAAGTTCAAATTTGAATGACAATAAAAAATGGAAGTCTAAGTCTATTGTACACATAACAATGTTGTTCTTGTTTAGATAGATAGATAGATAGATAGATAGATAGATAGATAGATAGATAGATAGATAGATAGATAGATAGATAGATAGATAGATAGATAGATAGATAGATAGATAGATAGATAGATAGATAGATAGATAGATAGATAGATAGATAGATAGATAGATAGATAGATAGATAGATAATACTTTATTGATTCCTTCAGGAGAGTTCCCTCGGGAAAATTAAATTAGCATTCATATACAGTATGCCGTTCAGAGTGAGTAATTCGGTGCGGCCCCTTTAAGTGACCGTCAGGAGATTTACCCAAAGGTGGGGGTTGTTGTGACCGTCTTTTTGAGTATCTTTGATGTAAGCAGTCATTCAGTCTCGTCTTTGATGGAATAAACGGCGCACACGTTTTTGTATGTCAAAAGATACTTCAAGTTGTCTTGTTTTCATGTTACAAGCGCAACAGTATATCAGTACTAATGATTTAAACAGATTTAAAATCGATACTATAGTGCTTTTGGAAAAAAATATTTACTTTTTTTCATTCACATGTTGCTGTGCAGCGGTGTCGAACAGAGCCGAAGAGCATGTTGAGTGTGTCAGCGCGCGCACATACACACACACACAAAACAGAAACAGTGTGTAGAGGGAAAATGTCAAATGAAGGCAATTCTACTGGTTGATAAAGAGGGTGGGTGAAGCGCAATATGGAGGTATTTTTTTGCTTTAAAACTATCGATCAAGGTGACGCTTTAAACAAAAAAGTGCCGCACTGCAAGCAGTGCTTTAAAACATGCCTCGCTAAAGGTAGCAAGACACTGCAGTATTACCACCTGCGCTTCAAACTTATGTAAACATGTAAATAACAATCATCCAGACCTGCACAATAAGTTTAAAGGCAATGTAGTTAAATACCTCCTCTGCTGTGAACATATAGACACATAGACATGCACACAACTGGTTTGCTTGTTACCAAATATTAGCAGAATCTAAACCGCCCACGTAGCGTAAACTAATAGAAGCGAAATGACTGAATTTTGTAACAAATTTGTACAATTTGTGTTTTATTTTTAACAATGTGTGTTTTACCTGCTACATGTCTTATCTGTGTAGTCTCAGCCATAGTATTGTTTTAGTAATTACTAATAATTGTATGTGTCTTACAACATAGACCAAGAGTGGCAACCATAAATCAATAAAACTTTATATTCTATTCTCACCTAATCCTAGATTATGGCAGGCTGTGTGTAAAACATACACTTGTACATTGTTCTTTGAGTGCAACAAGCAAAGCCTAATGTGTTTAATGGCTTTTAATTTTAATTTTCTAAAATTGTTCTTTGGGTGCAATAAGAAACAAACTAAATTGGCCCTACTCTGTGAATGTGAGTGGGGATGTTGTCTGTCTATCTGTGTTGGCCCTGCGATGAAGTGGCAACTTGTCCAGGGTGTACCCAGCTGGGATAGGCTCCCAGCTGGGATAGGCTCCCAGCTGGGTACACCCTACATTTGCAAATGTATTAAAAATAATTACAAAAATAAAAAAATCACATGTACATAAGTATTTACAGCCTTTGCTCAATACTTTGTTGATACACCTTTTGACAGCAATTACAGCCTCAAGTCATTTTGAATACGATGCCACAAACTTGGCCCACCTATCTTTGGGCAGTTTTTCCCATTCCTCTTTGCCCGTTTCTCTTCTCAGCACCTCTCAAGCTCCAATCACGTTGGATGGGAAGCGTTGGTTTTCATCCATGATATCTCTGTACATTGCTGCATTCCTCTTAGTCTAGTCAGGGAGGTGACCAACAACCTGATGCTCACTCTGTCAGAGCTACAGCATTCCTCTGTGGAGAGAGGAGAACCTTCCAGAAGGACTATCATCTCTGCAGCATTTCTCCAATCAGGCCTGTATGATAGAGTGGCCAGACGGGAGCCATTTCTTAGTAAAAAAAAACAGTCTGCCAAAATGCACCTGAAAGACTCCCAGACCATGAGACACAAAATAATCTGGTCTGATGACACAAATATTGAACTCTTTGGCGTGAATGCCAGGCATCATGTTTGGAGGAAACAAGGCATCGCTCATCAGCAGGCAAATATGAAGCATGGTACGGAAGCATCATGCTGTGGGGATGTTAGGATAGAGGGAAGGCTGAATGCAGCAATGTACAGAAACATCCTGGATGAAAACCAACGCTTCCTATCCAACCTGATGGAGCTTGAAAGGTGCTGCAAAGAGGAATGGGCAAAACCGCCCAAAGATACTGTAGGTGTGCCAAGCTTGTGGCATCGTATTCAAAAATACTTGAGGGTGTAATTGCTGCCAAAGGCGCATTAACAAAGTATTGAGCAAAGGCTGTGAATACTTATGTACATGTGAATTTTGAGGGTTTTTTTATTTTTAATACATTTACAAAAAATAAAAAATAAAAACATTTTTACATTGTCATTATGGGGTATTTTCTGTAGAATTTTAAGGAAAAAAATTGATTTATTCCATTTTTAAAATAAGGCTGTAACATAACAAAATGTGGGAAAAAGTGAAGCGCTGTGAAAACTTTCCCGGATGCAGTGTATTAAAGTACAGTATTTACAGTATAAGCCGCACACACTAAACTTTAGAAGAAAAAAAGATGTTCCTCATATTAGCCGCACCGGACTATAAGACGCAGATATATATGCCTTGTGAAAAGCGTCATCTACACAGAAATATTTTGTAAATGTTTTTTTCATACCTTAACTGTTTCCAAACGGTGCCTGTAACATGCCAGTAAAACAGCCAATCAAACAAAAAAAAGTCTGCATCATCGCATCATCGGCATCCCTCACCGCTGGACACCGGCGGTGAGGGATGCCGTCAAGCTGAAGAAGGAGTCCTATCGGGTTATTTTGGCTCATAGGACTCCGGAGGCAGCAGACAGGTACCGACAGGCCAAGCGGTGTGCGGCTTCAGCGGTCGCGGAGGCAAAAACTCGGACATGGGAGGAGTCCGGGGAAGCCATGGAAAACGACTTCCAGACGGCTTCGAAGCGATTCTGGACCACCATCTGCCGCCTTAGGAAAGGGAAGCAGTGCAATGTCAACACCATGTATGGTGGGGATGGTGTTCTGCTGACCTCGACTGCGGATGTTGTGGATCGGTGGAGGGAATACTTTGAAGACCTCCTCAATCCTAACAACACGTCTTCCTATGAGGAAGCAGTGCCTGGGGAATCTGTGGTGGGCTCTCCTTTTTCTGGGGCTGAGGTTGCCGAGGTAGTAAAAAGCTCCTTGGATGAGATACACTCGGAGTTCCTTAAGGCTCTGCATGCTCTGGGGCTGTCTTGGTTGACAAGACTCTGCAACATCGTGTGGACATCGGGGGCGGTACCTCTGGATTGGCAGACTAGGGTGGTGGTTCCTCTCTTTAAGAAGGGGAACCGGAGGGTGTGTTCCAACTATCGTGGGATCACACTCCTCAGCCTTCCCGGTAAGGTCTATTCAGGTGTACTGGAGAGGAGGCTACGCCGGATAGTCGAACCTCGGAATCAGGAGGAACAGTGTGGTTTTCATCCTTGAAAACACAACATTAAAATCCAAACATTTTCAAGGTTTTTAAGCACCCGTACGTACCCCGTAAATATTTTTAAATCTGACTTTTTGTATATGTGTTTGCTTGGATTCAACTTCACTGATATAACGTCCTAAAAAAACTCTGCAGACAGGCCTTTTTTACTGTCACTTCAATTCAGGACTTATTGGCAAGAATGCACTCCAGCTTCTATTAAAGTCAGTTAGCTTTGGCTTCAAGCTGGAGAAAGCCTGCACGGTGTTTGAGGTGAAGGAGTCCAGGGACCACACAATAAAAGGCGGAAGAGGGCCAGTCTGTCAGCTGACTG
This sequence comes from Entelurus aequoreus, assembly GCF_033978785.1. NCBI lineage: Eukaryota > Metazoa > Chordata > Actinopteri > Syngnathiformes > Syngnathidae > Entelurus > Entelurus aequoreus. Next base: position 42,828,172 of record NC_084739.1, on the reverse strand, counting down.
CAACATCGAGTCTTGGAAGGCAACGATGGAGTCGGCTGGGGAAACCAGTTAGGTTCTGGTCCAAAGCCTTGAAGAAGGAAAGGAAGGCTCTAAGTTGGAAGTTGCTCAAGCAAAGCATGAGCATTACCTCAAGAGGTGTCCCAGGGTAAGCGTGGGCTAAAGGGCAAAACATCCATAAAAGGTGGCACCAGCTTACCACCCTGCATCTGACTCAAATTGCACTAGATAATTACGACATCCTGTGTTTTTGTCTCATTATAATTGTGATCAAAAATGTAATCATTTAACAATCTTGAAAATAAGTATCAGTATTGGTATGGCCAATACTGCCACTCTAACTACTTGGTATTCAATCGATACCCAAATTTGTAGGATCACCAAAAATTAGTATATGGAGGATTTGACAATAAATAATATTTTGGGAGTATATGAAGTAGCCAAACAAGGGCAGCTAGACCCATGTTAAAACAGAAAGTAGCACTATCCACCTATTAACAGTAAATTAGCAAGTAGTTTTGAGAACACAGTACAAACGGGGAAAAAAAGCAATATTAGCCAAATTAGGAGCCTTTGTAACCCGTTTTAAAATGTTTCTATTATCATACATATACCAAACATATATTGTGAATTACATTACAGGCCAAAGGTTTGGACACACCTTCTCATTCAATGTGTTTTCTTTATTTACATGACTATTTACATTGTAGATTGTCACTGAAGGCATCAAAACTATGAATGAACACATGTGGAGTTATGTACTTAACAAAAAAAAGTGAAATACCTGAAAACATGTTTTACATTCTATTTTTCTTCAAAATAGCCACCCTTTGCTCTGATTACTTATTTGCACACTCTTGGCATTCTCTCGATGAGCATAAAGAGGTAGTCACCTGAAATGGTTTTCACTTCACAGGTGTGCTTGAAGCTCATCGAGAGAATGCCAAGAGTGTGCAAAGCAGTAATCAGAGCAAAGAAACTAGAATATAAAACATGTTTATACTTATTTCACCTTTTTTTGTTATGTACATAACTCCACGTGTTCATTCATAGTTTTGATGCCTTCAGTGACAATCTGAAGGCATGAAAATAAAGAAAACGCATTGAATGAGAAGGTGTGTCCAAGCATTGGCCTGTACTGTACATCGTTATCGCATGGGGCTGCAATATACATATCGTAATATAGATTTTAAATTAAATTACTGAAAATTACTTAAGTCGGATAAGCGGAAGAAGATGGATGGATGGATGGATGGAAAATTACTTAAGTAATGGGTCAAGTTGTGTAAAGGGCAATGCCCAACCCTACCATTCAGAATACACTATTAAATAATAACAAACCTAATGCAAACTAGTGCAGGACTTGTAGGGGACTGGTAAAGGAAGCAGGTTTAAATGGGTTATCTTTGCATGCAGTAGTGAATGATCTACACACACACAAACACACAGAGGCAATATGACTATATCCCTGTGGTGAAATGACCTCATTTACTCAAGTTGTCCCTTTAACTCTCTTGAATGCTGCCGCGCTGCAGTTTATCACCAAGATTCAGCACTGGACTTCCTTGAGAGGCGTATTTTCTCTCACACTGGCAAGCCGTTATGAATTAACATTACTTCCATGCATGACACTAATCGTGCCTTAATTATGCAATTAACTCTCTGTCTTCCATGAGATCCTCTTTCAAAAAGGGAGCATTCAGGCATGAACGAAATATTTTGCCCACAGTGCTAATGCTGCACTTTATACCACGCATGCAGGATTTGCATGTAGCAAACACTGAGGAGGGAGTAATGTGCGATGAATACAGTATATACGCTAAGAGGCCACAACATTAGGTACACCTACACATTTCTAATAACATTTGTATTTGATGAGCATTTTTTTTTTCCAACCCGCGTGGCGCAGTTGGGAGCGTGGCTGTGCCAGCAACCTGACGGTTCCTGGTTTGATCCCCAGCTTCTATCAACCTAGTCACGTCAGTTGTTTTCTTGAGCAAGACACTGCTGCTCAGTGGCCTTGTGGTTAGAGTGTCCGCCCTGAGATCAGTAGGTCGTGAGTTCAATACCCGGCCGAGTCATACCAAAGACTATAAAAATGGGACCCATTACCTCCCTGCTTGGCACTCAGCATCAAGGGTTGGAATTGGGGGTTAAATCACCAAAAATGTGTTCCGGGCGTGGCCACCGCTGCTGCTCACTGCTCCCCTCACCTCCCAGGGGGTGAACAAGGGGATGGGTCAAATGCAGAGGACAAATTTCACCACACCTAGTGTGTGTGTGACAATCATTGGTACTTTAACTTTTTTTTTTTTAACTTCACCCTTGCTCCTGATGGGTCGTGGTTAGCGCCTTGCATGGCAGCTCCCACCATCCGTGTGTGTGTGTGTGAATATGTGTGTGAATGTGTGTGTGAATGGGTGAATGTGGAACTAGTGTCAAAGCGCTTTGAGTACCTCAAAGGTAGAAAAGCGCTATACAAGTATAATCCATTTACCATTAAAATTATTTAGAGTTTAATTCAACAGTGTGTTTAAATGCAATGTTAGTCATCTGAGGCCACAATATTAGGTACACCTACAAATTTCTAATAATAATAATATGATTTGATGATAACAGTGATTCCCTCGTTCTACTGGGGGACTTCAACGCTCATATTGGCAACGACAGTGAAACCTGGAGAGGCGTGATTGGTAAGAATGGCCGCCCGGATCTGAACCCGAGTGGTGTTTTGTTATTGGACTTTTGTGCCCGTCACGGATTGTCCATAACGAACACCATGTTCAAGCATAAGGGTGTCCATATGTGCACTTGGCACCAGGACACCCTGGGCCGCAGTTCCATGATCGACTTTGTAGTTGTGTCATCGGATTTGCGGCCTCATGTTTTGGACACTCGGGTAAAGAGAGGGGCGGAGCTTTCTACCGATCACCACCTGGTGGTGAGTTGGCTGCGATGGTGGGGGAGGATGCCGGACAGACCTGGCAGGCCCAAACGCATTGTGAGGGTTTGCTGGGAACGTCTGGCAGAGTCTCCTGTCAGAGAGAGTTTCAATTCCCACCTCCGGAAGAACTTTGAACATGTCACGAGGGAGGTGCTGGACATTGAGTCCGAGTGGACCATGTTCCGCACCTCTATTGTCGAGGCGGCTGATTGGAGCTGTGGCCGCAAGGTAGTTGGTGCCTGTCGTGGCGGCAATCCTAGAACCCGTTGGTGGACACCGGCGGTGAGGGATGCCGTCAAGCTGAAGAAGGAGTCCTATCGGGTTCTTTTGGCTCATAGGACTCCTGAGGCAGCGGACAGGTACCGACAGGCCAAGCGGTGTGCGGCTTCAGCGGTCACGGAGGCAAAAACTCGGACATGGGAGGAGTTCGGGGAAGCCATGGAAAACGACTTCCGGACGGCTTCGAAGCGATTCTGGACCACCATCCGCCGCCTCAGGAAGGGGAAGCAGTGCACTATCAACACCGTGTATGGTGAGGATGGTGTTCTGCTGACCTCGACTGCGGATGTTGTGGATCGGTGGAGGGAATACTTCGAAGACCTCCTCAATCCCACCAACACGTCTTCCTATGAGGAAGCAGTGCCTGGGGAATCTGTGGTGGGCTCTCCTATTTCTGGGGCTGAAGTTGCTGAGGTAGTTAAAAATCTCCTCGGTGGCAAGGCCCCGGGGGTGGATGAGATCCGCCCGGAGTTCCTTAAGGCTCTGGATGCTGTGGGGCTGTCTTGGTTGACAAGACTCTGCAGCATCGCGTGGATATCGGGGGCGGTACCTCTGGATTGGCAGACCGGGGTGGTGGTTCCTCTCTTTAAGAAGGGGAACCGGAGGGTGTGTTCTAACTATCGTGGGATCACACTCCTCAGCCTTCCCGGTAAGGTCTATTCAGGTGTGCTGGAGAGGAGGCTACGCCGGATAGTCGAACCTCGGATTCAGGAGGAACAGTGTGGTTTTCGTCCTGGTCGTGGAACTGTGGACCAGCTCTATACTCTCGGCAGGGTCCTTGAGGGTGCATGGGAGTTTGCCCAACCAGTCTACATGTGTTTTGTGGACTTGGAGAAGGCATTCGACCGTGTCCCTCGGGAAGTCCTGTGGGGAGTGCTCAGAGAGTATGGGGTATCGGACTGTCTGATTGTGGCGGTCCGCTCCCAGTATGATCAGTGTCAGAGCTTGGTCCGCATTGCCGGCAGTAAGTCGGACACGTTTCCAGTGAGGGTTGGACTCCGCCAAGGCTGCCCTTTGTCACCGATTCTGTTCATAACTTTTATGGACAGAATTTCTAGGCGCAGTCAAGGCGTTGAGGGGATCCGGTTTGGTGGCTGCAGGATTAGGTCTCTGCTTTTTGCAGATGATGTGGTCCTGATGGCTTCATCTGGCCAGGATCTTCAGCTCTCACTGGATCGGTTCGCAGCTGAGTGTGAAGCGACTGGGATGAGAATCAGCACCTCCAAGTCCGAGTCCATGGTTCTCGCCCGGAAAAGGGTGGAGTGCCATCTCCGGGTTGGGGAGGAGATCTTGCCCCAAGTGGAGGAGTTCAAGTACCTCTGAGTCTTGTTCGGTCTGTTGTGGTGAAGAAGGAGCTGAGCCGCAAGGCAAAGCTCTCAATCTACCGGTCGATCTACGTTCCCATCCTCACCTATGGTCATGAGCTTTGGGTTATGACCGAAAGGACAAGATCATGGGTACAAGCGGCCGAAATGAGTTTCCTCCGCCGGGTGGCGGGTCTCTCCCTTAGAGATAGGGTGAGAAGCTCTGTCATCCGGGAGGAGCTCAAAGTAAAGCCACTGCTCCTCCACATCGAGAGGAGCCAGATGAGGTGGTTCAGGCATCTGGTCAGGATGCCACCCGAACGCCTCCCTAGGGAGGTGTTTCGTGCACGTCCGACCGGTAAGAGGCCACGGGGAAGACCCAGGACACGTTGGGAAGACTATGTCTCCCGGCTGGCCTGGGAACGCCTCGGGATCCCCCGGGAAGAGCTGGACGAAGTGGCTGGGGAGAGGGAAGTCTGGGCTTCCCTGCTTAGGCTGCTGCCCCCGCGACCCGACCTCGGATAAGCGGAGGAAGATGGATGGATGGATAACAGTTAGAGATGCTACCTCAGTAGAAACATTTAAGTCCCATTTTAAAACGCATTTGTATACTCTAGCCTTTAAATAGACCCCCCTTTTAGGCCAGTTGATCTGCCGTATCTTGTCTCCTTTGTGGAGAGGGGGGGGGCACAGATTAGGTGACCACAGATGAAGCGCTAGCTGTTCAAAGTCGGGACCCGGGGTGGACCACTCATCTGTGCATCAGTCGGGGACGTCTCTGCGGTGCTGACCTGTCTCCACTCAAGATGATTCCTGCTGGCCCCACTATGGACTGGACTCTCACACTATTAACTAGATCCACTCGACGTCCATTGTGTTGAGTTTTTCCTTGCCCTGGTGTGGGATCTGAGCCGAGGTAGTCGTTGTGGCTTGTGCAGCCCTTTGAGACACTCGTGATTTAGGGCTATATAAATAAACTTTGATTGATTGATTGATGACATTATTTGTCAGATTAATATTAATTTACTGTTTCAACAGTTTGAGAAAAGGTAATATTTGGGTAATTAAATACGTTAATTGCAACCACTGCAAATTGCAATTACTACAAACGTGCACATTTATTGCACTCTCATAGTGCTAGGCTAATATTTATGCATCTAATTAAGGTGCCCAGAATATTAGAAACAGCTATCTGTGTGATGCAGCTCAATATCACTTTACATCACTGCAAACTACACCCACAATATGAACATAAATCGGGTTATTACCACGAAACCAAACTGAGAATGATCATCTTGAACACATTAGTGATATTAGTAGTATGAGAAAACTTGGACAACAACAACATGTGACGCTAATGCTAATTGAGTCTAGTGCAGATCGATGACCGAATAACACAGACTCAGCAAAAACTTCCAAGGGAGTGTTAGCGCTTTGCCATCACTTACCATCTTCTTTTTCGTCGAACACTGGTCTCTTTGACGAACTATTGGCTCCCATCCTCTTCTTCCACTTTCCCCAGTGAAACATTGATGCTCAGATAGCATTCCTCGCCTCTTGGAGATAAATTACACCTCAGAGTGGGAGACTCTCCGCGGAAAACATTAACAACATTTCACCCCAAACTGTCCGTTACCTTATTTGTTTTAGTCTTGACAGGAATACCGCGAGTTTGAAGTATTTTGTTCGCCAGAGACGGCAACGGCGGCCAATATGTGTTAAAGCAAGTTCCACCGGAACGTTAAGCCTGTTTCCCGGTGTCGCTCGTCTTCCGTAGTGTGTGTCCGTTCACTCCGTTGTGACGCAAACATCCAAGACTTGTGCTGCTCGTTTGGAGTGGGAGCTGCATCAAGCTAGCTGTGGTTAGATATAAAATACCGGAAATTCATCGAATCAGCCTATACAGTCTGTATACTAAATTGGAGTAAATAGGCGTGTGTTATTAATACACACAACTAATTGTAACTACGACAATCACACAACACCCGCTTGGTGGTTTAAATGATGGCTTGCAGACATCGTGAGAGGATATTATGTTGAAAGTCTAAACCGGAAATCGTTGTTTATCACGCTTACTAAGTCCCTTTGTTAAATTGCTTAATCGTTGCTGACCAGCGTGTTAGGGTTGCTCCAAATTTTGGTATCGACTCGAGACCAAATTTTGAAGATACTTGAATGATGTTGTGATTGTGCCATATAATTTAAAAAACGCACAAGCAAACGTTTCAGGCAATAAAAAAAAAGATTTTTCTGAACAGATTTATTAGTGAATTATTTAACAACGCAACAACGTAAGACAAGAGTAACAATATCAACAAAATAATACAATGATTAATTCATTGTATTTTATTATATACAAACCAATACCATAAAGTCAAAGGCAAACACTAATTCATATCATTTGGATTTTTGCTCCCAAAAGGTGGATGAAAAACTATGGATCTCATCATGCTACATGGTATTAATATTATCAATAATTGGATTCATCCTATCACCCTTTTTAAAAGTGTTTAACTGATATATTCCCACATGGGCTCTCTACCTATATGATACGTGGGACGTGTTGAAATGGATGTGTTATTGGTCTGCTTCAGACAAGTATAAAAAAAAGTCAATTCGCTTAGTTTGACCCTCGACGCTTGCCGTTGAAAACTGTGTTGCCATGGTTACCACACCCGAATCTTTCAGGCGTGAGCTATAGTTGCCATGTTAGCATTTATCAATTGAAATGAGGTGAGTCGACGCTCATTGAAGTGACTACTGACTCTTTCACGCTGCATGTGTGATTTATTTCGCATTTTTATTCCAGAAATACATTATTAGTCTGTGCAAACTGGAACAACAACATATCGGGCTATAAGACAGTGTAAATAACACAAAATGTATTTCTTTGAGGAGATAAACAGAGCTAGCAAGCCACACAACAACCTGGCTGAGGATGTTAAGCGCATTAGCCTGTAAGTGTTCTGAAACATAACCAGCAGGATATGGAAGCATTATTGTAGCAAAATTATTTGCAAACGCTACAATAATGTTTCCATAGCAGGAGCTCTTCTATATGTGTGCTCCTCTGGACCACCAGTAAACAACATGCAGCATCACACATCCTACTTCTGATTGTATGCTTTTAGGTTTGGGTGATGTTGTTGTTTTTTCCACTTGAGTATTTATATCTTGAAGGGAATAAAATATGCAGTCTACCAAATGCAATTAAGGTTTGCGCGGGGCATTAAAAAGCATTAAGGCGTTGTTCACACTGCAGGGCAATTCCATTTGACCGGCATCCGACCAGAACATCATCAAACAGCGATAAGCATCATAATTATTCGCCAAAATAGGCAGTTGTAAAATAAATAGTTGACAACGGAGCAGAAAACAGGCAAAAATAAAAAAATGTAGGAACTCATGGGAAAGTTCCACCACTTCTGTCTCCGACTGCTCACCCACATCTACTTGAATTGACTCAGCTTATTTCTAATGCATCTAAAGGGCTCACTGGCATTTTTCCAAATATCATTTCATGACATGTCTTTTTCTAAAATGTTTATATCAATCAACCATTTTTGAACACATGCATCATTCGCATTCCTAATATGATGTTCATTTAATATACCATAACACCAATTAACTATTTTTTTTAATACTTGTATCTTGATTAAAAAATGTATTGTCCAGTTTGTGGCTATTATAAAGCACATTTTTATAGCATGTTTAAAAAAATATACAATTTAAAAAAATACTTCTGGGTATATTTTAATGATTAACTGATTTAGAATTGGATGTTTATTTCGAGGGCTCATTTCCTTTTTAATCATTTTGATAGAAGATTGAAGCACCGATCATTGACAATAGCCAATTTAAAGCTTCTGCATGTCAATTATCTATTAATTGATTGAGACTTTTATTAGTAGATTGCACGGTACAGTACATATTCCGTACAATTGACCACTAAATGGTAACACCCAAATAAGTTTTTCAACTTGTTTAAGTCAAGGTCCACGTTAATCGATTCATGGTACAAATATATACTATCAGCATAATACAGTCATCACACAAGTTAATCATCAGAGTATATACATTGAATTATTTACATTATTTACAATCCGGGGGGTGGAATGTGGAGGGGTTTGGGTTTGGTTGATATCAGCACTTCAGTCATCAACAATTATATCATCTGAGAAATGGACATTGAAACAGTGTAGGTCTGACTTGGTAGGATATGTACAGCGAGCAGTGAACATAGTGAGCTCAGAAAGCATAAGAACAAGTATATACAGTTGATTATTTACAATCCGGGGAGGTAGGATGTGGTGGGGGGAGGGTGTTAGTCTGGGGTTGAAGTTGCCTGGAGGTGTTCTTTTAGTGCGGTTTTGAAGGAGGATAGTGATACACTTTCTTTTACACCTGTTGGGAGTGCATTCCATATTGATGTGGCATAGAAGGAGAATGAGTTAAGACCTTTGTTAGATCGGAATCTGGGTTTAACGTGGTTTGTGGAGCTCCCTCTGGTGTTGTGGTTATGGCGGTCATTTACGTTATAGAAGTAGTTTGACATGTACTTATTCATGTATTATTGACATAATAATTGCCATGCAGAAGCTTTAAATTGGCTATTGTCAACGATCGGTGCTCAAAGTCAGAACACTGGATGCTAGGAATGCTATATCCTGTGAACATGCTCATGCTGTGGTGAAAGCGAGATGAATACATGAATACATGTCGGGAAAATAGTAAACTGCAAATTTCAGCAAAAGTGACTGGCTGGCTAACACTAAAAAACTTGGTTAAAGCCTGTCTATTGTAAACCCAGAGGAGCGGTCTGCAGTATGTGCAGAAATATATCCCCCCAACTTTGCTCGATGGGCATCAATGCGGTGAAATCACACATGCTATTAGCTAATCACAAGTCGGCAATAAAAGGCAGGCAGCAGTTAAAAGTGCCAAATTTATTTTGCATGACCAACAAAGCCGCTTCTGCTGTTGCCACCACAACTGAAAGGTGCTGCTACCACTACAGAAAAATACATTCATAAAAGTAAATTCTCAGATGTAACAGTCTTGTGATATTAATGCTGTACTCCATTGACCTCGGAAGTTGGAAGTCGGAGTTGGGAATGACGTCACAGCCGAGTTGTTTTTTTATTTGTATCTTTTTAATTGAATATACAATGTACAAACATATTAAGAAACTTTCAGTAATATACAAATCAATGTTATTTTCTATATTTTACACAAGGTTGAGCATTATATATAATATAAAATAAATCAAATTAAATACAATCCTCATACAAACAAAACCTATTAAGGAATGTAAAAGTAAACAAAAGACAATACAAATGAGATTGAAACAATATATATATATACATTATGAATAAAAAAAGCCGGTCTTATTTAAAACAACTGAAATTCCTCCAATAAAAATAATAACTTAAGGGATTTTCTCCTTTTTACCATCTTCCAAGATTAAATTAATAACTTGAAATCATTAAACCAATGTGAGAATTTGGGTTCCACTTTAAGAAAACGACATTTGTGTATAAAAAATTTAGTTTGCAATATAATAATTGTAATAATAATTTATAGGTTGCGATCTTGAATAAATATGCCAAATGTAATCTCTTCTATAGTAAATGGAGACATCTCTATACATTTGTCTTTCAGATAATCTCTGATCTCCTCCCAGAAGAAATGTACAGTGTCACATTCTAAGAACAAATAAATAAATGATAAATGGGTTAAACTTGTATAGTGCTTTTCTACCTTCAAGGTACTCAAAGCGCTTTGACAGTATTTCCACATTCACCCATTCACACACACTGATGGCAGGAGCTTCCATGCAAGGCGCTAAACAGCAGCCATCAGAAGAAAGGGTGAAGTGTCTTGCCCAAGGACACAACGGACGTGACTAGGATGGTAGAAGGTGGGGATTGAACCCCAGTAACCAGCAACCCTCCGATTGCTGACACGGCCACTCTACCAACTTCGCCACGCCGCCCCACATTATTTACATGTTCTTCAGAATTACAGATATGACAGTTGTCAACCATAATGGTAAAATTATGTTTAAAAAAAATCCTTGGTGCGCTATATTCCATTTATAATTTTAAATTGTATTTCTTTAACCTTAGGAATAATTGGATATGTAATATATTACAGTCAAGTTGTGTTATGAGCGTTCAAGGTACGAAGTTGGAATTCAAGATGGCAACATCCATCCATCCATCACGAAAGCTATTTAGAAAGCAGTACTGCAAAGCATGCTGGGAACCGGGAAGTACCCCAAGTGAGGCGTTTTGTAGATTTTTGTTTATGTTTTTTTGCCTAAAATCAGTGTCTTTTGTTTTATTCTGATTAATTCATCATCAACAAATTGAAGGTAAAGGCACAAAATCATACAAGGATATTGAAAAATACAGAGTAAAACATTTCACTATCTGCAATATTGGTCCTGTTTTTACTTGGTATCAAATTGGTGCCAAAATGTGCAGAATTATCCATCCTTACCTTATGGCATGTGGCTAGTGGGTCTTGCAATCAGCAGTGTGCACTCTGACAAGAATGAGGCAGCAGATTGCAATGCATGTCTTTTATTTTGAAAGCCTGCTGAAAGTTAACACACAACATTGAAACACAACAATGCAAGTCCATACAAAGGATAAGTTTAACTCAGTCGTGCATGGACGATGACGAAGCTGTACAGTACAATTTGTGATTCAGGGGAGGTGGGAACATTGTCAAATGGCAAAAATAAATTAAATAGAATTGTAAAAAATGTGTGTCCGACCATATTGTGGCAAGTAGCTGTTACTGCAATTAGCAGTGTGTGCTCTAAAAATAATGAGGCAGTAGTATGTCTGTAGATTCTCAGTCTTAAAAGTTAAAGTTAAAGTACCAATGATTGTCACACACACACTAGGTGTGGCGAAATTATTCTCTGCATTTGACCCATCACCCTTGATCACCCCCTGGGAGGTGAGGGGAGCAGTGAGCAGCAGCAGTGACCGAATCATTTTTGGTGATTTAACCCCCAATTCCAACCCTTGATGCTGAGTGCCAAGCAGGGAGGTAATGGGTCCCATTTTTATAGTCTTCCAGTTCATGGTAATCAGCAAAGTTTGGTGCAAACCTTTGCACTCTTGTCTGCACATACAGTGCATCCAGAAATAATGCATTGCGCTTCACTTTTTCCACATTTTGTTATGTTACAGCCTTAATCCAAAATGGAATTAATTCATTGTTGTCCTCAAAATTCTACACACAATACCACATAATGACAAAGGTAAAGGTTTTTTTTCCTTAAATTTGTGGGGGGAAAAAATGTAATCAATCTTTTGCTCAATACATAGTTGATGCACCTTTGGCAGCAATTACAGCCTCAAATCTGTTTGAATATGATGCCGCAAACTTGGCACACCTATCTTTAGGCAGTTTTGCCCATTCCTCTCTGCCCGTTTCTCTTCTCAGCACCTCGGTTTGGATGGGAAGCGTTGGTTTTCATCTATGATATCTCTGTACAATGCTGCATTCCTCTTAGTCTAGTCAGGGAGGTGACCAAGAACCCGATTGTCACTCTGTCAGAGCTACAGCATTCCTCTGTGGAGAACCTTCTAGAAGGACAACCATCTCTGCAGCAATCCACCAATCATACCTCTATGGTATAGTGGCCAGATGGAAGTCATTCTTTAATTAAAAAATTGACCAAAATGCACCTGAAAGACACAATTCTCACCAGACAAATATTGAACTCTTTGGCATGAATTCCAGGCATGATGTTTGGAGGAAACCAGGCACCCCTCATCACCAGGCCAATATCATCCCTACAGTGAAGCATGGTGGTGGCAGCATCATGCTGTAGGGATGTTTTTCAGTGGCAGGGACTAGCTGACTAGTCAGGATAGAGGGAAAGACAAATGCAGAAATGTAGAGACATCCTGGATGAAAACCAACGTTTTTGTTATGGTTGCAGAGGGGAGGTGACGGCTCAGACACCAGGGGGCAGTAATGTTCAAAGATGTATTATATATATAGACCAAATATATAATAATAAAACCATAATAATATAAACCAAGGAAATGTAGTGTGAACTAGATCCAAAAGTGTATGTGGTGTAAGGCTATGTGTGTAGTTAGCTGAAGTGTGTGTTACGAGAGACGAGGAAGTCCAGGGGAAGAGAGAGATCTGTGTCCAAGCGGGAGGTCGAGATCCAAGAGGCAGTCCGGAAAGCAGGGGGAGAAACGAGGTATGTCGAGACGCACAGCTCGACACGTGGAACAAAGGCAGACTGCAGGAAGGACGACCAGGGAAAACGTGAGACCATATAAACACGACGGAGGAAAACACAGAGAGCGAAGGAAGGTTTGCATAGAGCTTACTGTACGTGAACAGAAGGTTATATTCCGGCCCGGCATGGCAGCTTGTGCAGGCTTAAGAAGGCAGCTCGATCATTAGAGGCAGCTGCGCTGATTGCCGGTGAATGATTTCAGCTGGCGGCTGCTGCAGGGCGGAGACACGCGCGGCGTGTCCCTGGATGTGCGCGGCCGTGGGCGTGTCCCGAGGTGCGACAAGCAGAGCGCAAGGATGAGGGCGCATTGGAATGCGCCCTGGCCGTGACAGTTTTCCATCTAAAATGATGGAGCTTGAGAGGTGCTGCAAAGAGGAATGGACCAAACTGCCCAAAGATAGGTGTGCCAAGCTTCTTGCATCGTATTCAAAAAGACTCAAGACTGTGATTGCTGCCAAAGGTGCATCAACAAAGTATTGCACAAAGGCTGTGAATATTTATGTGCACATGATTTATTTAGTTTTTTATTTTTCAAAATAAAAAAACTTTTTACAATCTCATATGGGGTATTGTGTGTTGAAGTTCGAGGACAAAAATGAATTAATTCCATTTTGGAATAAGGCTGTAACATAACAAAATGTGGAAAAAGTGAAGCACTGTGATTACTTTCCGGATGCACTGTAATATCATCCATCCATCCATTTTCTACCACTTGTTGCAGGGGGTGCTGGAGCCTATCCCGGCTGCACTCAGGCGGAAGGCGCGGTACACCCTGGACAAGTCGCCACCTCATCACAGGGCCAACACAGATAGACAGACAACATTCACACTCACATTCACACACTAGGGCCAATTTAGTGTTGCCAATCAACTTATCCCCAGGTGCATGTCTTTGGAGGTGGGAGGAAGCCGGAGTACCAGGAGGGAATCCACGCAGAACATGCAAACTCCACACAGAAAGACAGAGAGCACAGGGATCAAACGTAGGACCCTCTTATTGTGAGGCACACGCACTAAACCCTGTTCCATCGTGCTGTTCCTGTAATACATCAAAACTAATAATTTCTCCCCATTGATCATTGTTGTTTTCATTAGCAGCGGTTTTAGATATGGGCCATGTGGGCAATTGCTGGGTTGTATATGATGTCACGTCTGGATGCTGTCATCTCAAATTCAAGCACACAGAGGGCAAACAAGCATATTCATAGCAGCAAGTCAAGTGAAAGAGTGAACATTCTGCATACATGCATCTGAGGAAATTTTGTAAATGTAGTAAATGTAGTTTTTAGTAAAAGTTATTATATAGTTTGTAAGTCCATCAAAAAGGTTTCTGCTGTGTTAAACCGGTTTCTCTCGTCGAGTAGAGCTGAGACAACAACACCATTGAGTTTGCAAAGACCACTTTGTCAATATCTATATGAACCTAAAATGAGCTGAAAACGCCTGTTTTTGATTGATTTACTTTGCTTATTCTCCTTAAACTTACATTTGAGCATTTTTTCTCAGGATTTGATTTTTCTGGCATCTATAACTAAATAGTGTCAAACTGGATTAATAAATATATCTCGTAAACTGCATATCCCATATCAATGACATACTGTGTCTTGATATCGCTAAATATTGTTGGAAACTCAACATTTCTAGACAACAAAGAAGCAACTTTGAACCTTAGTAAACATTGAAACAAAACATGAACTGCACATCATTAAAAGTGCAAACATGAATTATAGATGAAAGCAAAATATTTGACTTGCAACAGGAGATTAACTGCAAAAACAAAGGTTATATTGTGACGAACAAAAGATCTAGGTATCAGACCCAGATCTCAGGTTGGGGCGAGGTTTTGGTGTGTCATCCTGGCGTGCATTTCGTGGTGTTACAATATGCTTGACAACACTGATAAACAACAATCACACAACATCAATCAAAGTCTATCAAATGCGTAGTGACCCGAAAGCAAATAAATCAATTATTTCCATACATGAAAGACATATGGAATAATCTCTCTCATCCTGTACTCATCCTGGACTGCCAACGTATCGAAGCGTGCCGCCAAACAGTTTGTCATTTCAAAAACCTGAAAAGGAAAAGTGGCACATTAAAGAGACGCCATGTTGTCTTTACAAAACAAAACCACTTACAGTTCCTCAGCAAAACAACACAGATCCAGACAGGGAAAAAACAGCCCTGCCTGATTTTGTACTTCAATGAAATACAAAGAATATTAAGAGTCCCTAGTCGGTGGTGACCTGTCCCTGGTCCTCTTCGGGCCTGATTCGCAGGAACTTCAATGCCTTGGACCCGGAGTCTCTCCAGCTCCCTCTCCCACTCCCGGAGCCTCTCCAGAGTGCCCACCACACTCGGGCTCCCGGGCTCCACAGCGCGCCTTAGCTTGTTGTTCTCATCTCTTGGACCAGCTACTGCTTGGTCAGGTTCTGCAGGCTCTCAACGTGATGCATCTTGTAGGTCTCGGAAGTCCGGCTGGAGAAACTCCCCGCCAGTGTTGCCGATGTCGTTGCTGCTGCTACCGTCAACTCCACCACTGCTAACACTAACCCTAACCCTCTAACCCACTTCCGTACCAAGCCTTTCCAGGCCTACCCAAAGCCAGTCCCGCCACGGGATCCTCCCACACCGAGCTGCTAACCACCAGCTGCCACCGAGACTTAAAGGAGACCAATGATGAATTTCCTCTTCTGAAATTTAAACGTTGTTGCAAAGTTGGATACTCGCATAAACAATGCCAAAGCATGAAATCATTAGGTTAATGTAATTGTGCGTGAGCTTGCATGCAGTTTTGGATGCCCCTGAACGCTGCAGTCTTCTTAAACAATTTGCGAGGAACATACTTACATTATGTGGGCATTCTTGTATCTGATGTCAGCCATCCTCCTCTCCTTCTGCTGAGCTGAGACTGCTGCCTGCTGTGTTATTCCTTCAGGTGTCATGTCATCCCGCCTGCTCCGATTTCTATCAAATCTATACTTCCTTGTTTATTTGTGCGGAACGTTTTTTTTTTACATTGGACGGGTTTGTCATCACGGACAATACAATGTTGAATTAACTGCTAAACTCCGCCATTGCGAATTTTTACACCGGGGGTGTCAAACTCATTTAAGATCAGGAGCAGCATAGAGAAAATTATATTCCTAAATGGGCAGGACTTGTAAAATCATGGCATAATAACTTTAAAATAAAGACAACTTCAGATTGTTTTTATTTGTTTCACTTTGGCCAAAAATAGATGAAGCACACTCTGAAAATTGACATATTACAAAAAATCCTCACTTCTAGTTAGTTGAGTAATCTGAGGAAAATATTGGCGCAGTTTCAAAAACACAACAAATGACACCGTGAACTTAGACGTTGTTACGTTATATCTACCAAGCCATGATTAAACTTTAGGTCACAGCCTATCTGAGATTGAACAAAATACTAAATAGATAATAAATAATAAAAACTCTTCAAGGTATCAAATACAGCCCGTGTATGTAGGGATGATGTTTGATAAGAAATTATCGAGTTCGAGCCCAGTATCGAATCCTCTTATCGAACCGATTCCTTATCGATTCTCTTTTCGAATCCAGATAGGTTGTTGTATATGGAAAAAAACACAATATTTGGTTTAACAAAAGCTCAATTTTATTTTATAAGAAAAAAATAAATAAATAAACATTGACTGTTGTTACTCCCCTAAAAAAATTTTTAAAAAATTAATAAATAAATGTTGACTGTTGTTACCCCCCTAAAAATTAAAAAATAAAATATTGACTGTTGTTACCCAAAGTATATTAAGTGGGATTTTTCAGAAAAACAAATATATACAGTAACACAAAAACAACCTGTCTCTGTGATCACTGTAGGTGTGATAATAATAATATAGTGTTAAATAAAATCAGTCCCGTGGGCACAAAACTGAAAATAATACGGCTCTCCAAAAAGTGCACTTCTGCTGCTATTGGAACATACTAACTACACACACTATGACACTAAGAACGCCACAGTCATCAATCAACAATTCTTCTTCCAAAAAATTAGCATGTCTGCTTTTTCAGGATCAAGTCTGACCCGCTCTTCACTAATCGTGTCCTCAACGGTGGAAAAAGCACGTTCACTTGGCTTGGAACTAGCTTGGACATACAGATAGGTTTGACGACATCCTCCTCCAGTCTGTATCTAAACCTTCTGGGGTCCATCAGTGTGGCCTCCTCCAGGAATGAATGCACGTCCTTGTCCTGGAGGGAAAATGATGGACAGACACAGCATAGGATTGGGGGGGAAATTAGCTGAATGTGAAGACTATAGGGTGTTTGTTATTAAGTCTTTAGCGTTAGTATGTGGCATTAAATGATGGAATGGATTAAGTAATGAAGTTAAACATTGTACTGATATGATCCACTTTAAGAGGTTGTTCAAATTAATAGTGCTCACAAAGTACAAAGAAGAATTATGAGAAATACTTTCAACCTTATTGAAAATAAGATATTTTTCATCTCAGTATATTAATAATGACTGAATTAATTAATTACATATTACAAAACTGTTGTATAAAATAATTCACAGATGTTATTTTATTATAAAAAGGTCAGTAAATGATGTATATATTTGTAAACGCTCTGACGTGGGAAAGGGGTAGGATTAAATAAGCTTTACTTCTTCCTACTCCTTTTCGGACATGATGTAAAGTGAAATGATATGAAACTGATGTGTTACACTGTAAGTGTGTTCATGCACGAAATAAACTAAAGAAAGAAAGAAAGCACTAGTTTATTAGACAGACCTGCAAACTCTGGAGTGGTGTAGGCTACAAGATACCGTTAACGTTATCAGACACATACAAAAAGGCTAACGTTAACGTTACCGTTAGCCACTGACTATGCTTAGGTAACGTTAGTCTAGCTAACATTACTGCAGTCCTGGTTGACATAAGAGGTAACCTTATTTTAGCCTAAAGGCTACAAGTGAGCAAATATGGAAATTAACTGGCAACAGTTAACGTTAGCTACTCACCGCCACTATCACTGGAAGGCTTGCTTCGTCATCTCTGTCGCTGCTTCTCCACGTGTTGAAGACACGACACGGTTCTCGAACGTTCAGGTTATGTACGGCCTGAACATGTTTCATCATGCTTGTTGTTCTTCCCCCCTTACATGAGAGCGAAGCCTGGCAATAATTGCAGATAGCCGTTTCCTCGTCGTATTTTTTGGTAAAATGAGTCCATGCCTTGGAGCGTTTTTTCCGGTCCATTATTTTTGCTGCTTTCTGTATCTGCCGCCTAATGACTGAGCTACGTAATTTCCTGTGACGTCCCACAGGGCATTTCCTGTGGGACGGGATTCGTTCCCAGGGATTCGAATAAAGAACCAACTCTTTTTCTTTACTGTAGTGGCCTCGATAACGGGAACCGGTTCTCAAAAAGGGATTCGAGTCCATGGAATAGGTTCTTTACTTATCGAACAACCGGGAGAATCGGTTTCGAACATCATCCTTACGTGTATGTTGCCTTTTCGTTTGGAATACAGAAATTAAACATCAAATAACATTTTCCCTTTTTCGGTTTAATAATAAATAAAAACAATGGAAAATGTATTGCTATCCATTATCCAAAGTTATTGTGTTTAAAAATTAAAAATAGGAATTGAAACAGCGAGTGGAAAACTTTTTCTCCCCATCGCACGCGACAGTTTTTGTGTTGAAAGGGTTGAAGAAAAATATCTGAAAACGTTTGATTGAAAAGCAAAAATGGTCTTAGGACGATTTAAGCCGGAATCAGACCCCAAAGAAGAGATGGACACTTATAAAAAACAAAATAATTTAATAATAACAATCACACTCAAACGGAGTGAAGAACAAGCTACACACCTGTACCAGCATGAAGCCAAAAGCAGGGTTGGGTTAGTTACTGAAAACCAGTAACTAGTTACAGTTACTAGTTACTTTATTTCAAAAGTAACTCAGTTACTAACTCAGTTGCTTACACCAAAAAGTAATGCGTTACTGTGAAAAGTAACTATTTAGTAACTTCTTTTTTTCTTCTTTTTTTTTAAGGCTCCCATTAATGCCCTTTTAGCCTTCATTTCAGTACTGTTATTGCACTGGAGAAAAATACAATCTGTTGATCAACTTGACATGCATTTGCATCACTGAACTCAGAAAGCAATGTGGTCTACATACAACACACAGAGACAAAGATATGTTTCAAAGGGCCAATTTATTTGAGGCCAGAACAAATTGACAAAACTAATTTAAATAGCTGCAACATAACATACATAAGTAACAAACAGCATAATAACAGCATAGCTGTAAACCTGGCTTCACCCAAGGAAGGCACACATGACATACACAAAGCCTAACCAGGCATTTTTTTTCTCTCAAGGAATTTGGAAATAAAATCATGTCTTCACGCGATCAACACTGTACTGAAGCCCAGAACACTCCCCAGTTTTAGTTTAGAGATAAGGAAAGATTGGCCTGGCCCACTAGGATCCCTCTTTATGTTTCTGAACTTTATAGTCTATACATTTAGAGTGATGTAATAATCAAACACTCTAGAAGTCTAGAATGAAAGAGTATATACCGGTAAGAGAATTGACAGAGTGTGTACCTTCAATGATGAATGATGAGCAGAGGCAGAGTTTGGAGTGTTTTCTTTAGCTCGCTTTCCATGTTTATTTACTCACTGTCCAGGTACTTGGAACATGTTTTCCGTTCCATTTGCTGTTTGACGCCGGTATCATGCTAATTAGCTGCCTGAAAGCGGGTGACTCCACTGTAGAAATAGCCTGCATGTCTTCTAGCACATACACTGCAATGGCTCTATCAATGTCGTCCTGGCTAGCAGTCCCTCCGTTAAAATCCTTAAGTGGAGCTGAAGTGACATCGGAGTCTGTGTCTCTCTTTACTAGCTTCGTCGAAGCATGTTGCTTATGTAGCTGTTTCAGCAGATTTGAATTGCTGTTTTGGACAGTATTCCCGGGCGCGGTCACTGCTGCTGCTCACTGCTCCCCTCACCTCTCGGGAGGTGATCAAGGGTGATGGGTCAAATACAGAGAATAATTTCGCCACACCTAGTGTGTGTGTGACAATCATTGGCACTTTAACTTTAACTTTAAGTAGATGGGATCTTTGATCCAAGACACAACTTACATTTAACTAAAATGTTCTTTTCTTTGTGCTCGACAAAAGAAAAGTATTGGGAATGTCTCCATGTTAAGAAACTCAACTTCTGGCTTCGCCATGATGTCTTGTTAGTTGTTATGAGAGTAGCGTATGTGTGTGTGTGTGTGGCCCTTTAAGATATGACAGCATGTGAGGTGAGTGACGTCAGTGAGTGAGTGGGCGAGAGAGGTGAGGGAGCGGCAACAGTGAGTGCGTGCAGGTGATCTAGCTTGGTGGATGGCTGCGTGCAAGACACCAATAAAACACACTCAGATCTTCTGTTTCTAGCCGATACTACATAACAAAAAACGTAAAATAACGCAGTAACGCATCATGTAGTAATGGTAACTGAGTTACTGAATATAAAAAATAACGTGTTAGATTACTAGTTTTCGCCGAAAATAACGGCGTTAAAGTAACACGTTACTTTGTAACGCGTTAGTCCCAACACTGGCCAAACGAGGTAAGTAGATAGATATAAGTGTGAGCAGAGCCAACAGTAGAGATGATCACAATGGAGCCAAGCACAACGAAACATCCTTGGAGCAGAGTGAACCATAGTCCCTAACTGGCACTGCAGGCTGTGGAGGTGAGCGGGGCTTAAATAGGCCTAATTGCTCAGTGGCCTTGTGGTTAGAGTGTCCGCCCTCAGACTGGAAGGTTGTGAGTTCAAACCCCGGCCGAGTCATACCAAAGACTATAAAAATGGGACCCATTGCCTCCCTGCTTGGCACTCAGCATCAAGTGTTGGAAGTGGGGGATAAATCACCAAAATGATTCCCGGCCACCGATGCTGCTCACTGCTCCCCTCACCTCCCAGGGGGTGAACATGGGGATGGGTCAAATGCAGAGGATAATTTCACCACACCTAGACGTGACGACAACCTGTCGTCACGTCGACTTGGCTAACCAAAAAGTAACCACAGAACACTAGTGTTCTGTGGTTACTTTTTGGTTGGCCAACGGTTTACGTTGTATTGCACACCCTGACGGCAAGTGTGGTAGTTGGTTCTGAAGTATGAAGTAAAGAGACGTAACTTTGTCACCTCGCCTGGTTATTGACTCCAACCCAGAATATTACACTGCCCATACCTATGCTCCTTCAAAGGCTGTGCTACTGGCTGCAAAGCATTGCACTTTCATATACAACAATGAGTAGAGAGGAGTGTTATGTGTGTATATGTGTAAATAAATGAACACTGAAATTCAAGTATTCATTTTATTTATATGTATATATATATATATAATAAAATACACACACACATATATATATATATATATATATATATATATATATATATATATATATATATATATATATATATATATATATATATATATATATATATATATATATATATATATATATATATATATATATATATATATCAGTGGCGTGCAGTCACTAGAGGCAGGGGAGGCGGGGCCTCACCTGCCATCATGGAAAGAAAAAAATGTAAAAAGAAAAAAATAATAATTTAATTGTTATATGTATCCAGTGATTATACTAAAGTTATTTTCCATTTAACTTCACCAGTTTTAGATTATTTTTATTTTTATTTTCACATTTGCCGTTCAAATACTGAGAAGAGACGGTGCGGTGATCAGCAGCCATTTGAGGCACGTCACTGATTTGTGCCTCAACATGGATTGTGCACAATGACTCGGCTAACTGCTGAGCTGCTGTGCAGTGAGACTGTATTGCTATATGAATTATATCAGCTAACTAAACTATGGCATAGTTTAGTTAGCTGAGGTATATAATGTACAGTGTATTTTGTCAAAAACTGTATGTGTGCAACGTATTTCTTGTGCTGAGCATTCATAAAACTGCTGCAAAAAACGTACTGTCTGAGGCTCGCAGTAATCCGGCCTCCTGGTGGTAGAGGGCGGTAGTGATCCCAGAGATCATTCCTCGCCGCAGAAGAAAAAAAAAAAAAAAGTTTGCAAGTCAATTGTTTATTTCCTCTCGCCTGGACTTTTATTGAAAACATGGAGGATTACATATGTAAAATAAAACAGTTTTCTAAACTGGATTTTCAATCTAAGCAGGAGGTAATCATTTAAGGTAGACCAACGCCGGAGCTAAAAGGTTTGCTTTTGACTTCGGGACAGAAGACCCGTTCTTTTCAAACGGCGTGGTACACACGCAAAGGCTGGCTGTGTGGATGTCCAGCAAGAAAGGTAAGACCATAATAATGTTTTTTTTATTAAATGTGCTTTTTTGTGTGCTACAGTTGTGTAAAGAATGCTTGTATGAGCTTTTAAACATAACCCGTTAACTGCTGCCAATCACATGGTGAATAAGATACTATTTAGGGTTCATATGTTTGTAAATCTGACTGTGATGATGCAGTGCCTCACCAGACATTAACCTCACCGCACGCCACTGATATATATATATATATATATATATATATATATATATATATATATATATATATATATATATATATATATATATATATATATATATATATATATATATATATATATATATATATATATATATATATATATATATATAGCTAGAATTCACTGAAAGTCAAGTATTTCTTTTTTTTATATATATACACTACCGTTCAAAAGTTTGGGGTCACATTGAAATGTCCTTATTTTTGAAGGAAAAGCACTGTACTTTTCAATGAGGATAACTTTAAACTAGTCTTAACTTTAAAGAAATACACTCTATACATTGCTAATGTGGTAAATGACTATTCTAGCTGCAAATGTCTGGTTTTCGGTGCAATATCTACATAGGTGTATAGAGGCCCATTTCCAGCAACTATCACTCCAGTGTTCTAATGGTACAATGTGTTTGCTCATTGGCTCAGAAGGCTAATTGATGATTAGAAAACCCTTGTGCAATCATGTTCACACATCTGAAAACAGTTTAGCTCGTTACAGAAGCTACACAACTGACCTTCCTTTGAGCAGATTGAGTTTCTGGAGCATCACATTTGTGGGGTCAATTAAACGCTCAAAATGGCCAGAAAAAGAGAACTCTCATCTGAAACTCGACAGTCTATTCTTGTTCTTAGAAATGTAGGCTTTTCCACAAAATTGTTTGGGTGACCCCAAACTTTTGAACGGTAGTGTATATATATATATATATATATATATATATATATATATATATATATATATATATATATATATATATATATATATATATACATATATATATATATATATATATATTTGGATGGGGCCGACCCCGTCCACCTCAAACCCCCCCAAAAATCTCCCAAATTTGAAGGTCTCAAGGTTGGCAAGTATGGTCAAAGGCACCCTCTTAACTTTGAGCAAAGATTGTGTTCAGCATCCACTACATCCTTGCCATCTGCTCCCTCATCAAAGATTGGTTGTCCACTAAAATAGCTCCCTGGCCTGCTTCACTGGTGTCACCTGTGTTCCCTTGGTCACACCACAGCTGAGTCCTCCTTTGTTACAGCCTGGTAATGTTTTTAGCCAGATGCAAAATAAGATTGATAACCTGCGCGTTTGAAACAGAAGCGCCCTATCACCAATTGCTGTTTGTCTGGAGCTAATGACCGTGAGAAGGAAGCGACAGCCCTCCGCAGGAGATGTTGCTGCTGCGCAGTGAGCAGTCACACAGCTTATCTCACCAACCACAAGGTTATTAGCGAAGACAGACCTAGGTGGGAAATCCACTGGCTTATGCTAATTATCTTCTACAATACAGTAAATTGATTTGATGTACACTTCATTTACATGCATTATGCTTTATAACCACACTTCTCTCAGCTGAGATGACAAAAAACATTCAAAACTGTTTAATGGCTTTCACACAACATGGCAGCACCCTGACACCTTACACGCCCCACTTTTTTGAGAAACACTGTCTTAACACAAATTCTTGCAGTCTTTTACCGCTTTGTTGTGTCATTTCCAGCTAAAAAAGTATTTTTTTACTCTTAAGTGCACCTTTAACACTGAAAACATTGGCATCTATTTCATACTTCCAGACCTAAAAATGATGTCTACAGGTTAAAAAACAAACACAACATTGCGTGATCCCAGGATCAATCAATCAATCAATCAAAGTTTATTTATATAGCCCTTAATCACAAGTGTCTCAAAGGGCTGCGCAAGCCACAACAACATCCTCGGCTCAGATCCCACATCAGGGCAAGAAAAAACTCAACCCAATAGGATACAATGACAAACCTTGGAGGGAACCGCAGATGTGGGGACCCCCCCTGGACGACTGGTGCAATGGATGTCGAGTGGATCTAGTTAATAGTGTGAGAGTCCAGTCCATAGTGGGGCCAGCAGGGGATCATCTTGAGTGGAGACAGGTCAGCAGCGCAGAGACGTCCCCGACTGATGCACAGATGAGTGGTCCACCCCGGGTCCCGACTTTGAACAGCTAGCGCGTCATCTGGGGTCAGCTAATAACCTCTCCATGCAGGAGAGAGGGGCAGAGCAGAAAAGAGATGACAGATCCACTGGTCTAAAAGGAGGGTCTATTTAAAAGGATGGAGAGAAAGTAGGCCAATTGCGAGCAGGGGGTACCTTTTTATTAGTTACGGGGCAGAAGAGAAGTAACACAGGTTTAGCAGGAACTCCGAAAACTACAAAACACTTTGGCATACAAAAGATAATGAACTAGCACTAAAGGAGGGAACAATGTGGAACTAAACAAAACTACAAACCCCGTTTCCATATGAGTTGGGAAATTGTGTTAGATGTAAATATAAACGGAATACAATTTTTTGCAAATCCTTTTCAACCCATATTCAATTGAATGCACTACAAAGACAACATATTTGATGTTCAAACTCATAAACTTTTTTTTTTTTTGGCAAATAATCATTAACTTAGAATTTCATGGCTGCAACACGTGCCAAAGTAGTTGGGAAAGGGCATGTTCACCACTGTGTTACATGGCCTTTCCTTTTAACAACACTCAGTAAACGTTTGGGAACTGAGGAGACACATTTTTGAAGCTTCTCAGGTGGAATTCTTTCCCATTCTTGCTTGATGTACAGCTTAAGTTGTTCAACAGTCCGGGGGTCTCCGTTGTGGTATTTTAGGCTTCATAATGCGCCACACATTTTCAATGGGAGACAGGTCTGGACTACAGGCAGGCCAGTCTGGTACCTGCACTCTTTTACTATGAAGCCACGTTGATGTAACACGTGGCTTGGCATTGTCTTGCTGAAATAAGCAGGGGCGTCCATGGTAACGTTGCTTGGATGGCAACATATGTTGCTCCAAAACCTGTATGTACCTTTCAGCATTAATGGCGCCTTCACAGATGTGTAAGTTACCCATGTCTTGGGCACTAATACACCCCCATACCATCACAGATGCTGGCTTTTCAACTTTGCGCCTAGAACAATCCGGATGGTTCTTTTCCTCTTTGGTACGGAGGACACGACGTCCACAGTTTCCAAAAACAATTTGAAATGTGGACTCGTCAGACCACAGAACACTTTTCCACTTTGTATCAGTCCATCTTAGATGAGCTCAGGCCCAGCGAAGCAGACTGCGTTTCTGGGTGTTGTTGATAAATGGTTTTCGCCTTGCATAGGAGAGTTTTAACTTGCACTTACAGATGTAGCGACCAACTGTAGTTACTGACAGTGGGTTTCTGAAGTGTTCCTGAGCCCATGTGGTGATATCCTTTACACACTGATGTCGCTTGTTGATGCAGTACAGCCTGAGGGATCAAAGGTCACGGACTTAGCTGCTTACATGCAGTGATTTCTCCAGATTCTCTGAAGCCTTTGATGATATTACGGACCGTAGATGGTGAAATCCCTAAATTCCTTGCAATAGCTGGTTGAGAAAGGTTTTTCTTAAACTGTTCAACAATTTGCTCACGCATTTCTTGACAAAGTGGTGACCCTCGCCCCATCCTTGTTTGTGAATGACTGAGCATTTCATGGAATCTACTTTTATACCCAATCATGGCACCCACCTGTTCCCAATTTGCCTGTTCACCTGTGGGATGTTCCAAATAAGTGTTTGATGAGCATTCCTCAACTTTATCAGTATTTATTGCCACCTTTCCCAACTTCTTTGTCACGTGTTGCTGGCATCAAATTCTAAAGTTAATGATTATTTGCACAAAAAAAAATGTTTATCAGTTTGAACATCAAAATATGTTGTCTTTGTAGCATATTCAACTGAATATGGGTTGAAAATGATTTGCAAATCATTGTATTCCGTTTATATTTACATCTAACACAATTTCCCAACTCATATGGAAACGGGGTTTGTAATTGACAACGTAGAACTGGTGTGCTGATAGGACAAGGAACAGAAAAGTAAAGATCCTGCAAAACACTTATACCAAATAGCAAATACTACCAAAACAAGAGCGCCAGCACAGGAAACAATTCAATGTCTAGTCTAATTAATACGAGACAAACCGAGCAACAAACCTCAACATATCTTATATCGTCGGAAAGGTCTTAATAGTGGCTAAAGTGTTACTTCACTTTTAGAACATGTTTGTGTTACCATGGCGATGCTATTCAGAAAAAGCATTTCTATGGGCCAATTGAATAGGTACCTCTGGGCCCATTGAATTGGTACACCACTTTTCCCATTCACTTTTTTTCAGGAACCAGCAGAATGCAGCAATTTTATCTATTCTTGTTGCTCAGCCATTATTTTACATAGCTTGGTGCTTATTTTGTTCACATCTTGGAAGTGTGCTAACGTCTCTTATATTAGCATGCTAACGTTTTATGCTAGCTTTTTAGCAAATTTTTAATGTTTAAACCTAAAATTCATCACTTCTTTCTCGGCGCCATTTTGGAAGTATGCTAACATCTCTTATATTAGCACAATAATGTTAGCATGCCAATGTTTTAGGCTTGCTTTTTAGCCAATGTTTTATGTTTACACCTAAAAATAGTGCATTTAAATACTTGGCGCTACCTAAGAAGTATGCTAACTTTTCCTTTGTCATCATCTAATGTTAATGCTAGCTTTTTAACAATTGTTTTGTTTAAACCCAAAAATCATGGCTTTTAATACTTGGCGCCATATTGGAAGTATGCTAACGTCTTTTATACTAGCATGCTAACCTTAGTTTAGTTTTAAAGTACCAATGATTGTCACACACACACACTAGGTGTGGTGAAATTATCCTCTGCATTTGACCCATCCCCATGTTGTGAAGTGAAGTGAATTATATTTATATAGCGCTTTACTCAAGTGACTCAAAGTGCTTTACATTGTGAAACTCAATATCTAAGTTACATTTTTAAACCAGTGTGGGTGGCACTGGGAGCAGGTGGGTAAAGTGTCTTGCCCAAGGACACAGCGGCAGTGACTAGGATGGCGGAAGCGGGGATTGAACCTGTAACCCTGAAGTTGCTGGCACGGCCGCTCTACCAACAGAGCTATACCGCCCATGTTCACCCCCTGGGAGGTGAGGGGAGCAGTGAGCAGCAGCGGTGGCCGGGAATCATTTTTGGTGATTTTACCCCCAATTCCAACCCTTGATGCTGAGTGCCAAGCAGGGAGGTGATGGGTCCCATTTGTATAGTCTTTTGTATGACTCGGCCGGGGTTTGAACTCACGACCTACCGATCTCATGCTAACGGTTCAGTATATTTTGTATGTTTTCATCTAAAAATAATACATTTTAAGCCGCTATCTTAGATGTACACCAACATATTCTATGTCATCAAGCTAACATTTTATGCTAGCTTTTTCGCTAAATGTATACTTTTGTATCTAAAACTTGCTTGGCGCCATCTTGGAAATATGATAACGTGTCCTATATTAGCATGCAAATGTTAGCATGCTAATGTTTTGTTTTAGCTTTTTAGCTAATTTTGTACATTTATACCTAAAAATCATAAATTTTGATCCTTAGCGCCATCTTAGAAGTATGCTAAGGTCTCTTATATTAGCATGCCCATGTTAGCATGCTTATGTTTCATGTTAACTTTTTAGCAAATTTTGTATGTTTAAAATATATGTAAATATATATATATATGTATATATTTTTTTTGTGTGTTTTGTTTTGTTTGTTAGTTTTGTTCTTTTTTTCTTTTTTTGGGTTAAATCTGACCTGTGCAGCCGCTCCGGCAAATCATATTATTGTTGCCCTTATCTGTTGTACAAATTTACTTATACGCAAGCTTTCATTGTATGCCACTCCTAAATCTTGTGAGTGGTTCGGGTACAAGAACTTCACTTGAATTCCACAAGATATTCAGAATATTTAACTTTAGAAAGTCAACGTGTGGTAATGTGCTGCTTGCCTAGTGGTAATCGATGGCCGCTGCTCAGTACCGTTTTTCTCTTGAAAAAGGGCAGCCAGAAAGTAGTTTTTTGAATATGAGAATTGATGATCTAAACCAGAGTAGGACAGGAATGGGAAAATATATTTTTTGGGGGAGCTTAAATGGGAACGACAATTTTTTTTAAATTTTACCTATCCATCACAATCATTATGAAAGACAGCATTTTTATGCATTCTAACGCGTAAATAAAACTCTGCTTACAGCGGAGCCAATGAAAGGTCCTCTATTCCACCCATAAAGCCCAATAAAAAAAACATCCAAAAGGCGTCAACAATACTCCATTTTAGGGATGTCCGATAATGGCTTTTTGCCGATATCCGATATTCCGATATTGTCCAGCTCTTTAATTACCGATACCGATATCAACCGATACCGATATATACAGTCGTGGAATTAACACATTATTATGCCTAATTTGGACAAGCAGGTATGGTGAAGAGAAGGTCCTTTTTTTAAAAATGTATAAAATAAAATAAGATGAATAAATTAAAAACATTTTCTTGAATAAAAAAGAAAGTAAAACAATATAAAAACAGTTACATAGAAACTAGTAATTAATGAAAATGAGTAAAATTAACTGTTAAAGGTTAGTACTATTAGTGGACCAGCAGCACGCACAATCATGTGTGCTTACGGACTGTATCCCTTGCAGACTGTATTGATATATATTGATATATATCTGTGTTGGCCCTGCGATGAGGTGGCGACTTGTCCAGGGTGTACCCCGCCTTCCGCCCGATTGTAGCTGAGATAGGCTCCAGCGCCCCCCGCGATCCCGAAGGGAATAAGCGGTAGAATTTCACCACTAGTGTGTGTGTGACAATCATTGGTACTTTAATCTTAATTTAAAATTAAAATGGATAGATGGATAATGTAGGAACCAGAATATTAATAACAGAAAGAAACAACCCTTTTGTGTGAATGAGTGTGAATGAGTGTAAATGGGGGAGGGAGGTTTTTTGGGTTGGTGCACTAATTGTAAGTGTATCTTGTGTTTTTTATGTTGATTTAATTTTTTTAAAAAAACAAAAAAAACAAAACGATACCGATAATGAAAAAAAACGATACCGATCATTTCTGATATTACATTTTAAAGCAGTTATTGGCCGATAATATCCATTTACATTTTGTGACTTGAATAGTAACCAAGTATAAGTGATATTGTTATTATAAGCGCTAACACAGACAAACTATTAATAGCGGCACCGTGATCAGTAGCGTGTGTCCCTATGATACATCTTTGAGTAGTGAGCTGTTTCTTTGCTTCCCTACTCCTGGAAGTAGATCATAAATCATGTCTTTCACCTGGATAGTAGAAGGACGAGGATGTAATCCGACAAATTGGTACTATCTGACAGCTAATTTAGATCCAGGACAGCAGACCTTGTACAGTAAGTGACATTTTTTTATGTTCATTGGCGCTCATGAAGTCAGAAGTGAGTAATAATCAGTGATGTTGTTGAAAAAATATAGCAAACCTTGTAATGCGTTTATTAAATTAAAATGCGCCGCGTATGCTTAAAATGAGCAAAATATGTAAATATTAAATGTTATTACACATGTGCCTGTTGCTGCGTGACTGGATAAAGAGCTGCTTAAGCAACAGGAAGCAATACGTGAAGTTAGGTGAACATACATCAACCAAGTTAAATATATCTTGTGGCATAATCCAGGGATCAATACTGGGACTAAAATTGTTTAATCTTTATATGAACAATATTTGTAAAGTTACAAAGGACTTAAAGTTAGTTTAATTCGCAGACGACACGACTGCGTTTTGTTCAGGAGAGAACACACAGAAGATAATACAAATAAAAACAGAAGAAATTAACAAATTAAAAAGATGGTTTGACAAAAACAGACTATCCTTAAAGGCCTACTGAAAGCCACCACTACCGACCACGCAGTCTGATAGTTTATATATCAATGATGAAATCTTAACATTGCAACACATGCCAATACGGCCGGGTTAACTTATAAAGTGACATTTTAAAATTCCCAGGAAATATCCGGCTGAAACATCGCGGTATGATGACGTATGCGCGTGACGAAGTCCGAGTAACGGAAGTTATGGTACCCCGTAGAATCCTATACAAAAAGCTCTGTTTTCATTTCATAATTCCACAGTATTCTGGACATCTTTTGCAATTTTTTTAATGAACAATGAAGGCTGCAAAGAAGACAGTTGTAGGTGGGATCAGTGTATTAGCAGCGGACTACAGCAACACAACCAGGAGGACTTTGTTGGAGCGCTAGCCGCGCTAGCCGCGCTAGCCGCACTAGCCGCGCTAGCCGCGCTAGCCGTGCTAGCCGCGCTAGCCGCGCTAGCCGGCGACTTCACCTTGACTTCCTACGTCTCCGGGCCGCCAAACGCATCGGGTGAAGTCCTTCGTCCTTCTGCCGATCGCTGGAACGCAGGTGAGCACGGGTGTTGATGAGCAAATGAGGGCTGGCTGGCGTAGGTGGAGAGCTAATGTTTTTAGCATAGCTCTGTGCAGTCCGGTTGCTAAGTTAGCTTCAATGGCGTCGTTAGCACAGCATTGTTAACCTTCGCCAGCCTGGAAAGCATTAACCGTGTATTTACATGTCCACGGTTTAATAGTATTGTTGATTTTCTATCTATCCTTCCAGTCAGGGGTTTATTTCTTTTGTTTCTATATGCAGTTAAAGCAAGATGCTATCACGCTAGCTCGTAGCTAAAGCATTTTGCCGATGTATTGTCGTGGAGATAAAAGGCACTGAATGTCCATTTCGCGTTCTCGACTCTCATTTTCAAGAGGATATAGTATCCGAGGTGGTTTAAAATACAAATCTGTGATTTACAATAGAAAAAGGAGAGTGTGGAATCCAATGAGCCAGCTTGTACCTAAGTTACGGTCAGAGCGAAAAAAGATACGTCCATCGCTGCCTCTCAAGTCATTCACTGTAACGTTCCTCATCTACGAATCTTTCATCCTCGCTCAAATTAATGGGGTAATCATCACTTTCTCGGTCCGAATCTCTCTCGCTCCATTGTAAACAACGGGGAATTGTGAGGAATCCTAGCTCCTGTGACGTCACGCTACTTCCGGTACAGGCAAGGCTTTTTTTTATCAGCGAGCAAAAGTTGCGAACTTTATCGTCGATTTTCACTACTAAATCCTTTCAGCAAAAATATGGCAATATCACGAAATGATCAAGTATGACACATAGAATGGATCTGCTATTCCCGTTTAAATTAAAAAAAATCATTTCAGTAGGCCTTTAAACCTCAGTAAAACTAAAATAATGCTATTCGGTAAGAGTAGAAAGGAAAGTCAAACATAAAATAAATATATTTTTTAAAAAATCACATTTTTGGGTGTAATAGTAGAAGATAAAATGAACTGGACATCTCATGTAAAAAATATACAACATAAAGTAGCAATAAATATTTCAATAATGAATGAAGCAAAACTATGTACTGGACAAAAAGTCACTTCATATTCTCTACTCCTTACCGGTGTTACCATATCTGAGTTATTGTGTAGAAATATGGGGAAATAACTACAAAAGTATACTCCATTCATGAACCATGTTGCAAAAAAGACCAATTAGATGTTGGTTATAGAGAACATTTAAAGCCTTTATTAATTGAATTGAAAAATTTAAATTCAACAATATAGTACATTTGTAAACAGCTAAAATTATGTACAAAGCAAACTATAACCTGCTACCCAAGAATATACAACAATTCTTCTCAAATGCGGGTGGCAGAAGGTGACTTCTTTTAAAGGACTGCGGATTCATCAAGGGAGAATGAAGTGTGGGAATACTCCCGACCAGCATAACCGCGCTGCTTCGGCAGGTCAGACGGAAGAGACCCAATGCCAGGTGACAAACCACAGTGCAGAGGGTCCCAGCAATGCTGAGGGGGAAACGGCAGTGGAAGCAGGAGGGGAGATGAATGCAGCACCCGAGAGCGAAGCTCATGCAGTCCCCCAGAGAGTTGGACAGTCAGAGAGCCAACGCAAACATCCAGAAAGGCGCAAGAAGATCAAGTGGCCGAAGGCAAGCAACCAAGCAGAATGGCGCAAGCCTGACGATCACCTGAGAGGGGTACTGGAGCATTCCCTGCGAGGGACGGTTGAGCGTAAACTAACCTCGCTGAGTAACATAATTTATGAGGAGTGCAGAGAGAAGTTCGGAGAGAGCGCGACCAAGCGAGCCACAGCCCAGAGGCACAAAGGACGGAGGGAGAGGGACATCAAGGGGCTTATAACCAACAGGCGCCAGTTGCGTAAGAGGTGGAGGAAAGCAGCCGCGGAGGAAAAAGAAGAGCTCAAAGTGCTATGGGATGATCTCAAGCAGCGTCTTGCCAAGCTGCGTCGGGCAGAGAGACTCAGAAGGCGCCGGAAACGGAAGGAGAAGGAAAGAAAAGACTTCTTCAAGGATCCTTTCCGGTTTGCCCGTCAGCTCCTGGACGAAAAGCGAAGTGGAAAGCTGTCCATCGCGAAAGAGGATCTGGAACAACACATCAAGGACCAGTATACGGATGCAGCCAAAGATACACCACTTGGTTCACCAGGCCATGTGCCACGTCCAGAGCCCCCAGAGACCCCATTCGACACTTCCCCACCTAGGCTGAGCGAGATTAAAGAAGTCCTTAAGAAAGCCAGATCAGCCTCTGCACCAGGACCAAACAGGCTTCCTTACAAGGTGTATAAAAACTGTCCGCAAGTGACCACAATCTTGTGGAAGCTCATGAGTGTTGTGTGGAAGAAGCAATCCATTCCAGCGGAGTGGCAAGAGGCAGTTGGAATATTCATCCCCAAGGAGCAAAATTCAACCAACATCAGCCAGTTCAGGTCAATCGCTTTACTGAACGTGGAGGGGAAAGTATTTTTCGCTGTCCTGGCAAAAAGGATATCCAGCTTCCTCAGCAACAACTGCTACATCGATACAAGCTGTCAAAAAGCCGGACTGCCAGGCTTTCCGGGGTGCATAGAAAATGCATCCATGATTTGGGATCAGATACAGCGTGCCAAAAGAGAGAGGAGCAACCTCGACGTGGTATGGCTCCACCTGGAAAATGCCTATGGCTCAGTACCACACAAGCTGGTTGAATTTGCCCTGAATTTCTTCCACGTTCCTGTGCGTGTCAGTAACATCATAGCCAAGTATTTCAACAACCTACACATGTGTTTCTCAGTAGATGACTACATGACAGGATGGCAGCGGTTGGAAGTGGGAATTGCCATGGGCTGCTCCATATCACCAATCCTCTTTGTGGCTGCATTTGAAGTGTTACTCATTGGAGCAAGGCAAATGGTCAGAGGCCTGAAAACACCATCAGGAGGAAGACTACCCGCTCTGAGAGGTTTCATGGATGATGTGACAAGCATCCTACAGACCGCCCCATGCACAGCACGACTCCTCAAGCGTTTCGACGAACTGACCGCCTGGGCGAGGATGAAGATAAAGCCTGCTAAGTCCAGGAGCCTGTCCATCAGGAAGGGTGTGAGAGATGACAGGACAGTCTTCACAGCAGGAGGTGAGAAGATTCCACTCCTGGCAGAGCAGCCCATCCGAAGCCTCGGGAGGGAGTATACAGCAGAGCTCTCGGACAGGCAGATGGGGAGGGTGGTCCAGAAACAACTAAAAGAGGGGCTCGTAAGGATCGACGGCAGCCAACTTCCTGGGAAGCTGAAGGTTTGGTGTTACCACTTCACACTTTTCCACCGCGTAATGTGGCCGCTGAAAGTAGCCGAAATTCCATCTTCTCAGGCCAGCAAGATGGACAGCATCGCCAACGGTTATATCAGGAAGTGGCTGGGCCTCCCCCGCTGTTTCTCGGACACAGGTCTTTTCGGCAAGAACATTCTGCAACTTCCTCTGAAGTCAATCAATCTGGGTTACAGGCAGGAGAAGACTCGCCTTGTACTGGAGTTGAGGGAATCAAGAGACGAAGCTGTGAAGAGTGCAGCGGTGACTGTCCGCACTGGACGAAAGTGGAAGGCTCAGGTGGAAGTGGACCAAGCTGTCTCAAGGCTGAAGTACAAGGAGATTCTGGGAAGAGTCCAAGACAGCCGGGCAGGACTGGGATGGGGCAACCAGTCCAGTTCTGGTCCAAAGCCACGAGACAGCAGAGGAAGGCCATGGTGGTGGAAGAGGTCACACAAGTGGCGCAAGACCAGTATTGGATCAAGGCCGTATCCCAGGGAAAACAGGGGGCATGGACTCGCTGGGAGGATACCATCAAAAGAGTCATAACCTGGGCCGACATCTGGCGAACTCCTCAATCTCGGCTTAGCTTCCTCGTGAGGGCAGCGTATGACACCCTGCCATGCCCTCGAAACCTCGCCCAGTGGTTCGGAAGCGAGGGCAAGTGCTCCCTGTGCAGCAAAGACAATGCAGGACTCAAACATATCCTTTCAGGTTGCAACGTTGCGCTGACGCAGGGGCGCTTCCGGTGGCGACACAATCAGGTGCTGAGGAAGTTGGCAGAGCTGTTGGAGAGATGCAGAGTCGGGGCAAACAACGCCACAGATCGCCATCGGCCAAACATCAATGTCATCAAATCAGGAGAGGTAGGACAGAAGACAGAGGCGGGAAGATCATCACTTCTGCTTACCCCTGGTAAGGGCTGGGAGATGCGCGTTGACCTGGACAAGCTGCTAGTCTTCCCAACTGAGGTAATACAGACAACGCTAAGACCAGACGTTGTGATGTGGTCCTCAGCTGCTAAGAAAGTCCTCATCATTGAACTAACCGTGCCATGGGAGGAGGGAATACCAGTAGCACATGAGTTCAAACGGTCAAAGTACAGCGACCTGGCAGAGGACTGCAAGGGGGGAGGCTGGTCTGCGTCCATTCACCCCGTGGAGATCGGATGCAGGGGCTTCGTAGGAGGTTCTGCGACCCGGCTCCTGCGTGCGGCGGGAATGACCGGTTACAGCTTGAGGAGGGCCATTAAGGAGTTGGCAGAGGAGGCAGAGAAGGCAAGTTTCTGGATGTGGCTAAGAAGGAGGGACAACACTTGGGGCTCAACACCCCATTGAGGTCAGTTGCAGGGAGTGGCGCGGGGAGACGTCCCCGCTTAGCCACTGCCCCCCCACCGCGAGGTGTCCTGACTTGGGGGCAAAACATCAGTGAACGGTGGCACCAGCTGACGACCCTGCAGCTGACCTCGAGGTGCACTGGAGGAGGTGCGACAGGCAGAGATGCCAAGCAGTTAGGTCTGTACTTATTAATCAACAAAGACGAGAAATATAGCCTCTGAGAAAAATTTAATTTAAAACATTTGTATGCACGTACAATACTTAAGACCTTTAGTGTACCAGTATGTGGAATTAAATTATGGAATTGATTAAGCAAAGAATTTAAACAATTTACTAATATGGTCCACTTTAAGAAACTGTTCAAACTACAAGTGTTTACAAAGTTCAAGGAAAAAGAAATGTGATAAACATCTTAATCTTTATTTAAAATGAGTTATCAATCTCCTTTGTGAATCGTTGTACTTCGAATTCTTTGATTTAAACTGTGTTACAATTTGAGAAGAAGGAATGAAAACATGTATTAGAAGTTGTTATGAAGTGGATTAGGATTAAAAAGGCTTTGCTTCTTACTCCTTTTTGGAGTAAGAAGCAAATGAGAAGTTTTAATGAGAAATGAAAATGTGTAATATGTGATGTAACATGCTGACATTGTATACATGTTCAGCAGAAACATGAACATTTATACTTAAAGCATGTATATAAAACCTAATGGAGGTGTTTGAATGTTCTTTGAAGGGCTTTGTTGGCAGAATAAAGCGGCTGCCACAGGCTCCATTGTAAGCGGACTTTTGATGGCATTTATTTACAATTTAGAATGCATAAAAAAAGAAAAACATATGTGTTGTTGTCTTACATAACGATTGTGAATGATTAAAGTTGAATCTAAAGGGTTTCACTAAGTAAAGTGCTTTGAGTCTCTATAGAAACGCACTATATAAATACAATTTGCAATAGGCAAAATAAATAAAAAAGTGTAGTTCCCCTTTAAGACCTACAGGCTACCACACAGTCACTGATCCTCTGCTCTCACCACCTATTGTTAAAAAAAAAGTACAGCTTGATGCCAGGTTCTTCAGTATTTATCGAATTATATCCAAGATCCAAATTTTTATTACATTTTCGACAATAACTATTGGCATGTCAAGGGGTGCGTTTCTATGACCAATCACAACAAAGTAGGGAAAGTTGGGGAGATGACAGGTAATGGGGTTTTTTGGCCAAGAGGAGAAGAGTGCAGATTTATCCTGCACAAACCTTGTATTTCATTCAAAGAAACTTACTATAGCGCTTTCTGGAATCTAATATGATTTAAAAGCGGAGAAGGACACCTTGAAGGACCTTCAGTATGTTATTTGTACATGCTGTTGACAGCCTGGTGACAGACACTGCTGTATCATCTGAACATGTTGTGTCCTTCAGACTTATTATTATTATGTCAGCATGAAAAGAACACTCAACAGTCACAGGCTCCCTAACATGCCAAACATATTTTCTGCCATTATTCTATTGTATCTGTCTATGTCAAAGAAGAACTTTAACTTAGTGTTCAAAACCCCACAGCAATGCAGAATAAAAACCAACTGAATGTTGTCTGTCTATCTGTGTTGGCCCTGTGATGAGGTGGCGACATGTCCAGGGTGTACCCCGCCTTCCGCCCGAATGCAGCTGAGATAGGCTCCAGCACCCCCCGCAACCCCAAAAAAAGGGACAAGCAGTAGAAAATAGATGGATGGATGGAGCAAGAAAAACAAATATAACTATGGAACAAACTGGACTTACAACACAAAAAATGCCAAACTATTAATCGATTTAAACTATTATACAAACATGGGGTCTGGTTCAAATATAGAGATGAGGGTCTTTAATTTGACCTGCTGTTGTACTCTGTCTCAAAGTGTTAACGCGTGCTCAATGTTTCCTTACCATTATTGCTATGTTGTCTATTACCATTATTGCTATGTTGTCTATTACCATTGTTGGAATATTCATTATTCCTAAATTGTTGATACAAATTATTGTTACAGTGTAATAATTATTGTTACCTGTGGTAATGTCACTATGATACAACATCCGTACTATAATCCTTGAACAAAATAAGTGAAACTCATGTGAATAATCACTGAATGGAGAACTGGGGGTGGGATTAAATAAATTATCTTCTTCCCAATTCCTTTCGGGCAAAACTGGACAGTCATGCACTATATTAATTTATATTATTATGTTTTGTCAACTTGTACTTCTTTATGTCATTCCCTGAAATAAATAAATAAATGAAAAAAAAAAGAATGAAAATGTAAGGAACTGTCAACCAGTTGAGAACATTTCCACCACTAGGGGGCAGAAGAACACCACCTCAGCCAGACTAGACCTAAACAATGAACACCACTATAAAGACACAAGTATCAATTGGTTAATTATTCAAGGAGTTGGGCTAGTTCTTTATCTCCCCCAGAATCTTCATTGTTTCAGACAATTTTACGCATCCAACTTTGCAGCAGCAGTTTTCTGTTTCAGCATGATAGTCCCCAGGGCAAAAAGCAAGATATTAGCAATGGATCCGCCTGCTGTAGAAGTGGAACTAAAGGCCCTTTTCCACCAAAAGTCCAGGAATTTCTGGTTCTTGGAACCTCTTGTTAGAGGTTCTTGTCGAAATGTTGTTTGTGTTTATACTGCATTTCACAGTTCATGGTAGTTTATACAAATCACGTATGGAAGAGTGTTTTAGTATATTTCTACACTGATATCATGTAAATAAATAGACAATATTAGGTCACAGTTTTTTTACTAAACAGTAAGTAAATTAAATACAAAGCAATCATTTACAAAACTATATGATTTAAAAAAATAAAGCGTACCGAATTGTTTGTAAAACGTCAGGCTTTTGTCCGCAATGTCCAACAGTCAGAAAGTCGTCCTCTCAGTAAATGATGAATTCATGACGGTCAGGTGATTCATCATGGTCCATTTCATCTGTAAATCACAATATATAAATAATAAATGTCACTGTTTATCTCACACAACACAAACACATCGGCTTTAGTGTTAGCTTGTTAGCATTAACATTCCGTTCACTCAGGTTGAGTCAAATAAGTACAAAAATGGAGTGTTACTGACTACTTTAATAACATGTAATAAAGAAAATCGTTAATATTTGATGCTATTCACCTTCTTTCCACTTGTGTACTGCCTTCTTTATTTCACATTTATCCAATGAAGTCCAAGTAGTAAGCAGCTGAGGTCATAGCTTAGAGTCTGGCTTTTAAAGAGTCAGTCCACTTCTCAAAGCTTCGTATATTGATATGAAGTTTGTAAAAATAATAAACAACAATAAACTGCATAGATATAGTTTAAAGACTACGGCAAAAAACACTGCAATATAGTTCCACTGATTGATTGATTGATTGATTGATTGAAACTTTTATTAGTAGATTGCACAGTACAGTACATATTCTGTACAATTGACCATTAAATGGTAACACCCGAATAAGTTTTTCAACTTGTTTAAGTCGGGGTCCACGTTAATCAATTCATGGTATACTGATCAGCATTCTTCAACACAAAGATGCCACACAAAAGTTCCTGCATTTCAAAAGTTCATTTCATTGTTCTTTCTCTCCATTGTGTGGTGTGGTGTAATACAACTACACAAGTAATAAGAAATAAACAAGTCATCCTCGCATACTCCGCAATGACGGTCGTGTGTATGAAAAAT
Organism: Entelurus aequoreus; assembly: GCF_033978785.1. Lineage (NCBI taxonomy): Eukaryota > Metazoa > Chordata > Actinopteri > Syngnathiformes > Syngnathidae > Entelurus > Entelurus aequoreus. The sequence continues at coordinate 42,789,181 of NC_084739.1, read as the reverse complement.
CAATTTTAGGAACACCCTCAACGGTGTTCAACAAGTCAGTGTTTGGCAGCACACCTCGCTAGGAAAAACTCCAAAAGGTTCCTGAAGAACTAAATCTACCCGGGTAATTTTTGGTGGAAACACAGGGGGAACTTTACTTACGCGGGTAAGTAGGAAAGTTCCTAAAAAAGTTCCTGCGGTGGAAAAGGGCCTTAGAACAGAAAAAGTCTGACATCAGTGACCTTAGAATGAATGGACAAAAAAGTTAATGAGGACTATGTTTGTCTTCTTTTTCCATTTCTGGTAGAATGATTTAATTGCTGAATAATTCTGTCTCGATGGAACATCAAACTGACCTTCCAGCAAATCATTTGCAGATAAATGAGTCTCAGGATGATGCAGTGTAATTCCACATCGCTGTTAATTACGGCCACAATGAAAAAAATGTTAAGGCAGACTTTTTCATACAGTTTTTGTGTTGTGTAAGACAAGTAGTCAACATGTTCGGTCCACTTACTGTACATAATAGCTTTCCAATATTATGCAGCTTGGAAGTTGGGCAAGTGGACTGTAGGCTACCATTTTATTTGCAGAAGATATATATCCATTAATCTATCCATTTTCTTCCGCTTATCTGAGGTCGGGTCGCAGGGGCAGCAGCCTAAGCAGAGAAGCCCACACTTCCCTCTTCCCAGCCACTTTGTGCAGGGATTCCAAGGCGTTCCCAGGCCAGCAGGGAGATATAGTCTTCCCAACGTGTCCTGGGTCTTCCCCGTGGTCTCCTACTGGTCGGACGTGCCCTGAACACCTTCCTAGGGAGGCGTCCGGGTGGCATCCTGACCAGATGCTCCTCCCGGATGACAGAGCTTCTCACCCTATCTCTAAGGGAGAGCCCTTGGAGATAGATCATTTCAGCCGCTTGTACCTGTGATCTTGTAATTTCTGTCATAACCCAAAGCTCATGACCATAGGTAAGGATGGGAACGTAGATCGACCGGTAAATTGAGAGCTTTGCCTTCCGGCTCAGCTCCTTCTTCACCACAACGGATCGATACAGCGTCCGCATTACTGAAGACGCTGCATCGATCCGCCTGTCGATCTCACGATCCACTCTTCCCTCACTCGTGAACAAGACTCCGAGGTACTTGAACTCCCCCACATGGGGCAAGATCTCCTCCCCAACTCGGAGATGGCACTCCACCCTTTCACGGGCGAGAACCATATCTGCAGTATATATCTTAAATGTTCACCTTTTTTATATTTATTTCTTTACTGTACTCTGCACTAGTGTGGACGACAAAGAAATAACCTTATTGTACAGATGAAACATGTCTCTAATGGGCACAGCTTTGGTGCCGCAGGAAAGACAGTGATTCTCGAACGGTGGTACGTGTACAACTAGTCAGAGTCAAGTAAAGAGAACATGGCAAACTGGGTTTCAGGCGATCTTCTCCTCAATGATTGGTTTAAAAAGCCCTCATGTGACTACAGGGGGCTATGACTTCTACCAACTTTGAGCTGATGTTATGTGTTTGCAGGGCGCTTCCTCCTAAGTTTTTCGACGTGTAAAAATGTCCTGTTGTGCAACATGGGGCTGCTCCACCAGTGAGAATTGTGGAAAGCTTTGACATCGCTTGCCCCGCAATGCGGAAAGAAGGCAAGTATAAGAATTGGAGAACCACCAATTACAGTGTCTTGTGCGAGGTAAACACATGACGTGTCTGCGTTTTGTTCAGGAGAATAATTTTGGGTGTAATTGTAGATGAGAAAATCTCATTAAAAAATATGCAACATAAAGTGGCAAGAAATACGTCACTAATAAATAAAGCAAAATATGTTCTGGACCAAAAATCACTCCATATTCTCAACTGCTTGCCAGTGTTACCATATTTGAGTTATTATGCAGAAAAAAGGGGAAATAACCACAAAAGTATACTTAGCATGTTACAAAACAGAAAGATCAGAATATTACATAACAAGTGATACATACTGTATAGCAGTGTTTTTCAACCACTGTGCCGCGGCACACTAGTGTGCCGTGGGATACAGTCTGGTGTGCCGTGAAAATATTTCATGCAAACCAGTAAATATAGTCTGAAAATTATGTGTTATTGAGTGTTGGTGCTGTCTACACTGCAAAAAGTCAGTGTTCAAAAACAAGAAAAAAATAAATAAAATGAGGGGTATTTTATTTGAACTAAGCAAAATTATCTGCCAATAGAACAAGAAAATTCGGCTTGTCAAGACTTTCCAAAACAAGTAAAAATAGCTAACCTCAATGAACCCAAAAATAGCTTAAAATAAGTATATTCTCACTAATAACAAGTGCACTTTTCTTGGTAGAAAAAAAAAGAGACCTTTCTGCTCAATATGTTGAAAAATATGTTAGTGCCATTATCTTGACATAATGATATGCGCTCGGCATCATGATTTTTTTTTTCATGCTTGAAGTAAGAAATTATTACTTTAAAAAAGCAGTTTTATACTTGTGAGTGTTGATGACACAACAGTTGATATTCTAGTTTCAAGCATGTTTTACTCAATATAGGTCATCAAATCTCAGCAACAAGCTGTAATATCTTACTGAGATCATTTAGGACCAAAACACTTAAAACAAGTAAAACACTAACATAAAATCTGCTTAGTGAGAAGAATGATCTTATCAGACAGAAAATAAGCAAATATCACCCTTATTTGAGATATTTCATCTTACTCAGATTTCAGTTTTTACAGTGTAGAGCTCGGCAGAGTAACCGTGTAATACTCTTCCATATCAGTAGGTGGCAGCCGGTAGCTAATTGCTTTGTAGATGTCGGAAACAGCGGGAGGCCTAATGCTTAAACCAAAAATAAACAAAATGTGAGTGCCTCTAAGAAAAGGCATTGAAGCTCAGGGAAGGCTATGCAGAACAAACCTGAACTGGCTACAAAGTAAACAAAAACAGAATGCTGGACGACAGCAAAGACTTACTGTGGAGCAAAGACAATGTACATCCGAAGGATAAAAACAACTGAAATATTATTGATTGCTAAAACAAAGTAGATGCGGGAAATATCGCTCAAAGGAAGACGTGAAACTGCTACAGGAAAATACAAAAAAAAAGCCACCAAAATAGGAGCGCAAGACAAGAACTAAAACACTACACAGGAAAACAACAAAAAACTTAAAATAAGTCATGGTGTGATGTGACAGGTGGTGACAGTACACCTACTTTGAGACAAGAGCTATAGTGATGCATGCTTGGTTATGGTTTAAAGTCATGTCCAACAATAGCGACAACGACTCTTTGCTGTCAACTGAGTTTGGTTTTTTAATGATTTGTGCTAGTGGTGTGCCTCAGGATTTTGTCAACGCAAAAAATGTGCCTTGGCTCAAAAAAGGTTGAAAAACACTGCTGTATAGCATACTTGCCAACCCTCCCGGATTTTCCGGAAGACTCCCGGAATTCAGCGCCTCTCCCGAAAACCTCCTGGAAGAAATTTTCTCCCGAAAATCTCCCGGAATTCAGCCGGAGTTGGAGGCCACGCCCCCTCCAGCTCCATGCAGACCTGAGTGGGGACAGCGGCGACAGTCTGTTTTCACGTCCGCTTTCCCACGATATAAACAGCGTGCCTGCCCAATCACGTTATAACTGTAGAATGATCGAGGCCGAGTTCTTGGTTTCTTATGTGGGTTTATTGTTAGGCAGTTTCATTAACGTCCTCCCAGCGCGGTAACAACACACAACAACAGCAGCCACGTTTTCGTCTACCGTAAAGCAGTTTGCCTGCCGTAAACAGCATTGTTGTGACACTCTTAAACAGGACAATACTGCCATCTACTGGATAGCCTCCGGAACACTGAAATTCAAGTATTTATTTTATTTATATTTATAATAAAATAAATATATATATATAGCTAGAATTCACTGAAAGTCAAGTATTTCATACACATATATATATATATATATATATATATATATATATATATATATATATATATATATATATATATATATATATATATATATATATATATATATATATATATATATATATATATATATATATATATATATATATATATATATATATATATATATATATTAGGGCTGGGAATCTTTGGGTGTCCCACGATTCGATTCAGAATCGATTCTTGGGGTCACAATTCGATTCAGAATCGATTTTGTTTTTCAATTCAACACGATTCTCGATTCAAAAACGATTTTTTTTTTTTTATTTATTTATTTATTTATTTATTTATTTTTTTTAAAATGAAAACAATACACAACAATACCATAATAATGCAATAAAATTTCAAAACAAACCCAACCCAGCAACATTCAGAATAGCAATAAAAAGAGCAATTGAGGACACACAAACATGACACGGAACAATCTAAAAGTAGTGAGACAAAAATGAATATTATCAACAACAGTATCAATATTAGTAACAATTTCAACATAGCAGTGATTAAAAATCCCTCATTGATATTATCATTACAAACATTAATAAAAAAAATAATAAAAAAAAGAACAATAGTGTCACAGTGGCTTCCCCTCCATCGCATCTCATAAACTAAATGTCTAATGATAATGTCAATGAGGGATTTTTAATCACTGCTATGTTGAAATTGTAACTAATATTGACACTATTGTTGATAATATTCATTTTTGTTTCACTACTTTTGGTTTGTTCTGTGTCGTGTTTGTGTCTCCTCTCAATTGCTCTGTTTATTGCAGTTCTGAGTGTTGCTGGGTCGGGTTTGGTTTTGGAATTGGATTGCATTGTTATGGTATTGCTGTGTATTGTTTTGTTGGATTGATTAATTTAAAAAAAATTAAAATAAAATTATTTTTTTTAAAAACAACAAAAAAAATTGATTTTTTAAAAATGAGAATCGATTCTGAATCGCACAACGTGAGAATCGCGATTCGAATTCGAATCGATTTTTTCCCACACCCCTAATATATATATATATATATATATATATATATATATATATATATATATATATATATATATATATATATATATATATATATATATATATATATATATATATATATATATATATATATATATATATATATATATATATATATATCCATCCATCCATCCATTTTCTACCGCTTATTCCCTTCGGGGTCGCGGGGGGCGCTGGAGCCTATCTCAGCTACAATCGGGCGGAAGGCGGGGTACACCCTGGACAAGTCGCCATCTCATCGCAGGGCCAACACAGACAGACAGACAACATTCACATTCACACACTAGGGCCAATTTAGTGTTGCCAATCAACCTATCCCCAGGTGCATGTCTTTGGAGGTGGGAGGAAGCCGGAGTACCCGGAGGGAACCCACGCAGTCACGGGGAGAACATGCAAACTCCACACAGAAAGATCCCGAGGCCGGGATTGAACTCACGACTACTCAGGACCTTCGTATTGTGAGGCAGACGCACTAACCCCTCTGCCACCATATATATATATATATATATATATATATATATATATATATATATATATATATATATATATATATATATATATATATATATATATATATATATATATATATACATACATACAGTATATATATATATATACACTACCATTCAAAAGTTTGGGGTCACATTAAAATGTCCTTATTTTTGAAGGAAAAACACTGTACTTTTCAATGAAGATAACTTTAAACTAGTCTTAACTTTAAAGAAATACACTCTATACATTGCTAATGTGGTAAATGACTATTCTAGCTGCAAATGTCTGGTTTTTGGTGCAATATCTACATAGGTGTATAGAGGCCCATTTCCAGCAACTATCACTCCAGTGTTCTAATGGTACAATGTGTTTGCTCATTGGCTCAGAAGGCTAATTGATGATTAGAAAACCCTTGTGCAATAATGTTCACACATCTGAAAACAGTTTAGCTCGTTACAGAAACTACAAAACTGACCTTCCTTTGAGCAGATTGAGTTTCTGGAGCATCACATTTGTGGGGTCAATTAAACGCTCAAAATGGCCAGAAAAAGACAACTTTCATCTGAAACTCGACAGTCTATTCTTGTTCTTAGAAATGAAGGCTATTCCACAAAATTGTTTGGGTGACCCCAAACTTTTGAACGGTAGTGTATATATATATATATATATATATATATATATATATATATATATATATATATATATATATATATATATATATATATATATATATATATATATATATATATATATATATATATATGAAATATATATGAAATACACGAGTTGGTGAATTCTAGCTGTAAATATACTCCTCCCCTCTTAACCACGCCCCCGCCCCGCCCCCGACCACACCCCACCCCACCCACCAACCCCACCTCCCAGAATCGGAGGTCTCAAGGTTGGCAAGTATGCAGTGTATAGTGATTACAAATACATTGGAGACAAACTTCACACAAAAGTCACAATTTCTCTGTGACTGTTGGTCCAAAATTAATGAAGATTGTGGTAAAATGAGGATAATAAGCTATGCCTGCTGGTCAAGAAGTGAGTGCGTCAAATACGCCGCAAAATTATACTTTGACGAAATAAAAACATGTTTTACTGTAAGTTTATGAGCTGAAGTATGTTTAGAACTATATACAGTATAGACTTATTGTTTTTGGTTTATTTCATCAGAAAAACAAAATGACAGCAAATGCATGCATCTAGGCACAGCCGCACATGTCCATGGTAGCAGTCATGGCGCCTCTCATTCAGTTGGCCACACTCTCTACATACACGACTCTGCCACTAGTGGTACGCGGGGTGCATCTAGTGGTACGCCAAAGAACCACTTGATTAAAGTACAGTGTTGTATTTTCCTATATTCAAACACTGTTCATTTTCAAACTGTGTAATGTTACAGTGGCCAAAATGTATTGTTAAATAAAACCCTTGCCTTGGTTTTAATGAACACTTAGGCCCAGTCCGCTACTGTATTTTGATGTTGGTCATTATGTTGGTACTTGGAAAGCTAGTTTTTTCTAAGGTGGTACAAAAACAATAGGTTTTGTATTTCAGGTGGTAAAACCCGGAATAGACGACAACAGCAGCCAGATTAAAAATAAAACCTCTGACTCACCCACCACTTGGCTGGACGACACCAGTTACCACTTTGTAACCAACAATTGCAGTGTGCCAAATTCTACACACCATCATCAGTGTACTTTCACAACAATGTGTAACCACAAATACAATTGGAATCACACTGATGCCTCACATGAATGTCTTTTAGTGACTTGAGGCCAGGCTGTGCCATCCCCTGTTTTCATGAAAAAATAAAAAAAGAATATGAATGATAACCAAGTAAATATTCATATTTGGCAATTGAACGGTGTTATGAATGTTTTTTTCTGTATGATTCCAGTTGTACTTAACATTTTATTAAGTAAAAATCGTTGGCATTTTACATTTGCAGAAAGATGAGATACCACGAGCCAAGCCTATAATACTCTCCTATTGCACAATCTAACCTAAACAGAGTTACTGCATACTCGTTTCTGTTTGTCAGCGTGACAACAATATAATGTTTTCAGGAATATTTTTTATACACCATGACTTTTTACAACCTGTGCAATGTGTTTAATGCAGTGGTTCTTAACCTTGTTGGAGGTACCGAACCCTATCAGTTTCATATGCGTATTTACCGAACCCTTCTTTAGTGAAAAATACAATTTTGTTTTTTTTTTCAAATTCAAGACAAAGTTATATGTTTTTGGTAACACTTTAGTATGGGGAACATATTTTAAGTAACAAAGACTTAATTTAGAGTTATTTGGTTAGGGTTAGGGTTAGAGGGTTAGGGCCAGGGTTAGAGGGTTAGGGTTATAATAAGGCCATGCCAAATAAGGCATTAATAAGTACTTAATAATGACTAGTTAAGAGCCAATATGTTACTAATTTGCATGTTAATAAGCAACTAATTAATGGTGAATATGTTCCCCATACTAAAGTGTTACCATGTTTTTTTACTGGTGCACAAAATGAACCGTGCATGAACATCACCCTGTTCAAAGAACAAAACCAACACAGTGCATAAACTCACAACAAATTACACACCTGCAAATCAGTGTGACTTCTGCTGTTGCCGTATCCGTAATACGCCGATAGGGAGAAGTTTTTATTTACACGATGAGTCGGGTGTGTTTTGACCTCCACCGAACCCCTGAGCCCGACTCACCGAACCCCTAGGGTTCGATCAAACCCAGGTTAAGAACCACTGGTTTAATGTAAGTGTGACATCATTATTCTTGCTAGTCGGACAATAAACTGCACATAAATGCCATAAGGTATGGCGAGGCGCACACTTCTCTGGCTCGCCGTGTCGCTGCCATCTTTCTACAGAGAGGAAAACCGCAACTAAGAGAGAATAAGAGAGAATGTTTTAAGAATGTAGTAGAGCTTTTCCTGGAGAAACATAGTGTCGTGTTTTTAACATGTCTTTATTTAATCTGAACTCTCTACCGACCAGCTCCATCTTTGCCGGTTTGGCCCCGCTCTCAATGAATTATAGACCAAATGTCTCCGCCCAAAAAATATTAGAATTCTATAACTAAATATATACAGTAGTACATTTTGTATTACTTACATCACGACATTGACATGTTTGTAATAGCTATTTTTGTTCAAGCTAGATTTGAAAATACAAATATTTCATAGTATTTTAGTTATTTGGTCAGTAAGACTTGAAAAGAAAGCAATTATTTTATTTCATTATTTCTATCTTTTCATTCCAGAGCTTTTCAAAGTTATTTTTGCACCTTTGAAACATATCGAAAGTTTAGGTATAATGAAGTAACCTCTGAGAAGCCTATCTCAAAAGTGTGTCATTTGTTAGACTTAGACTTAGACTTCCTTTATTGTCATTCAAATTTGAACTTTACAGTACAGATAAGAATGAAATGTCCTTGCATTAGCTCATGGTAGTATACAAGAGCAATAAGGTGCAGAGTGTTTGCATTTACAAAACAAGATGCAGATATAAATAAATATATTACTGTACAGATAAATAAATTGCACTTTTGCATATGCATCCACGTTTATGGATGTATGTTATTTTGTCTTTATAGTCCAGCGAGTTAATTAATTTTTTGGTGGGAATTGCGGGGATTGTTATGATGCGTTCAAGAGTTTTATGGCCTGAGGGAAGAAGCTGTTACAGAACCTGGAGGTTCTGCAACAGAGGCTGCAGAACCTCTTTCTAGAGTCCAGCAGTTTGTGGCCTACAGATTGTTTTTTACGTGGCATATTCAAAAATAAAATTAAAAGTGGCCTGCAATAGAACATTACGAATGAGTTTTTGGGCTACACAGAAAACTAAATAGAAATGACCAAACTAAAATAAAAAATGGCACATTAGAACCAAAATGGCCGACTACCTCTGCATCATCAGGCATAGGATGTTCACGCATAGTTAGATGTTCACGTGTCCTGCCATGAAGAACTTTGACTTTGGTGTCAAGTGGATCTGTTGGCAGGTGCAAATTATATTAGTATGCTTATAATATGTTCAGTTCAGTTCAGTTTTAGTTTATTTCGAACATGCATACGATATAATGTAATGCATCACATATTTGATTACCGGGCGCGGCACCGCTGCTGCCCACTGCTCCCCTCACCTTCCAGGGAGTGAACAAGGGGATGGGTCAAATGCAGAAGACAAATTTCACGACACCTAGTGTGTGTGACAATCATTGGTATTTTAACTTTAACTTTTCCAGTAGTTTCATTACAGCACGTCCGAAAAGGAGTAAGAAGAAGTAGAGCATATTTAATCCTACCCCTTTTCATATCATAGCAATTTTATCCATTTTCCTTGTTCTCTGTAACAGAACAGTGAATAAATAGATAATAAATAATTATTTATTATGATGAACAGGTATATTAATATACCTGTTCATCATAATTCTTGTTCTGTGTACTTTGTGAACACTTGTAGTTTGAACAGTCTCTTAAAGTGAATCATATTGGTGCTTTGTTTGATTTATTTGCTTAATCCATTCCATAATTTAATTCCACATACTGATATACTAAAGGTTATGTGTCTGGGACCCTTAAAATACGCACATTTCCTCCAGGATACTCATGCTGACAACATTTGCTTTGTAAAATATAACGCACATCTGGTATGTATTTATTCATTATTTGGTATATCTTGACCTACATTGCATTTATGAGCATGTTTCATACTATGAGTTTGATGGTGGAAAGTGCAGTGCTGTGGACACCCCCCTGCTCTAAGGCAGACGAGAGACTCCTAGTGGACATTGTGACACCCGCAAAAGGAAATCTGCATTCTGCTTTGTTTCAATTCACTTAGTTTTTTATGGTTTTGAGAGAAGATTACGTCACATTGCGTCTAATCTTTCAAGGTTTGTTGATGGACAAATCACACCACATGAAGGACATCTTGTTCCATCCATAAATGCTGATACTATTTCCATACGCATTTACAGTCAATGATTTACTCTACGTGTTGGCCTTTTGAATGGCAGATGAGTGCCTATTAGTGTTGTCCCGATACCAATATTTTGGCTATCCAAAATTATTTCGATACTTTTCTGTACTTTTTGGTACTTTTCGATACTTTTCTAAATAAAGGGAACCACAAAAAATGGCATTATTGGCTTTATTTGAACAAAAAATCTTAGGGTACATTAAACATATGTTTATTATTGCAAGTTTGTCCTTAAATAAAATAGTGAACATACAAGACAACTTGTCTTTTAGTAGTAAGTAAACAAACAAAGGCTCCCAATTTAGCTGCTGACATATGCAGTAACATATTGTGTCATTTTCCATTCTATTATTTTGTCAAATGTATTAAGGACAAGTGGTAGAAAATTAATTATCAATCTACTTGTTCATTTACTGTTAATATCTGTTTACTTTCTCTTTTAGCATGTTCTATCTACACTTCTGTTAAAATGAAATAATCACTTATTCTTCTGTTGTTTGGTGCTTTACATTAGTTTTGGATGATACCACAAATTTGGATATCAATCCGAACCTACTCAGTGGCCTAGTAGTTAGAGTGTCAGTAGGTTGTGAGTTCAAACCCCGGCCGAGTCATACCAAAGACTATAAAAAAAATAAAAAAATGGGACCCATTACCTCCCTGCTTGGCACTCAGCATCAAGGGTTGGAATTGGGGGTTAAATCACCAAAAATGATTCCCGGGCACGGCACCGCTGCTGCCCACTGCTCCCCTCACCTCCCAGGGCGTGAACAAGGGGATGGGTCAATTGCAGAGAACAAATTTCGCCACACCTAGTGTGTGTGTGACAATCATTGGTACTTTAACTTTAACTTTAAGTAGTTACAGGATCATACATTGGTCATATTCAAAGTCCTCATGTGTCCAGGGACATATTCCCTGAGTTTATAAACATAATATACATTTTTTTTAAACGAAAGAAGATTTTGTGATGCCAGTACTTTTCTGAGGCGGTATAGTGCCGAATATGATTCATTAGTATCGCGTTACTATACTACTACTATACCGTACAACCCTAATCCCTATGCTGATACAAAAAAAGGGCCAACACAGATAGACAGACAACATTCACACTCACATTCACACACTAGTGACCATTTAGTGTTGCCAATCAACCTATCCCCAGGTGCATGTATGACCAACATTAAAATACAGTAGCGCAGTAGGCCTAAGTATTCATTAAACAGTCAGTTATTTAACTATATTTTGGCAACTGTACCATTATACACAGTTTGAACAGTAACACTGTGTTTGAATTTAGGAAAATAAAACTTTGTACCTTAATCAAGTGATTATTTGGCGTATTTAGTTTGAACATCACTGCTATGTGTCAAGGTGACTTTACAGCGACAAACGAGGGACGACTGTAGTTCAAAACGTACACACACCCTAAGTAAGGTAGTACAACTTGGTATTTACATATATATGTCCTCATTTATATTTTATTTATACTTGTTGTATGCAATTTATTGTCGCTTCTTATTTGTGCATTTTTTTATCTGTATTGTTCAAATACTCTTGTGCAACAAAGTTTTACAGGTGAGGGAAACTTAAAAAAATAAATAGTGATGTCACCATCAAACAAGGTATAAGGGTATGGCACTAAGGCTGCAGCTAACGATTATGTTTCTATCGATCAATCTATAGATTATTTTTTTCGATTAATCGGTTAATCTATAGATTATTTTTTTCGATTCATCTATAGATTATTTTTCCTTTTACCGATTTTTTTTTTTTTTTTTTTAATTTAAAATGAAGATGAAAAAATAAAAGTAGGCCAGTTTTTTTCAAAAGGCATGGCTTTTATTTACAAAAAAAAAAGTATGGCCACTCAGTCAACATTGACAACAACATGACAAAATATTCTGTAACAATGTAAACATTTAAAACTTTTAACATTTAACAAAATTAAAAGTAGCTTATTTGCTTTTTAATGTGCAAATATAAAAGTAAACATCCAGTGCAAATCTTAATATTCTGCAATAGTATAAGCATTTCAAAAGTAAAAGTATTGCTTATTTTGCTTTAAAATGTGCAAAAATAAAGATAAACATCCAATACAAAAAAGTGCAAAACGAAATATTCTGTAACAACAGTGCAAACATTTCAACAAAAGTGAAAGTATTGCTTATTTGCTAAAATGTGCAAAAATAAAGATAAAAATCCAATACAAAAAAGTGCCAATCTAAATATTCTGGAGCACTGTAAACATTAAGTATTGCTTTTAAAATGTGCAAAATAAACATCCAGTCCAACACAGTACACAATAACCAATTCTACTCATTCCAGTGAGTGACTAACAGTTGTAATGAAGAAAGGTTAGCATGTCTACTTGCTTTGCTTCTTTTTTTGTTTACAATATTCCCAGCAGCTGAAAATAGGCGCTCAGAAGGGGTCGATGTGGCTGGAACTGAGAGGTAATTAGCCTTCACCTCAAGCCAGGACTGCGAGCGAGCTGAGCTGCAGTTTAAGTTTCTAGTAGGTCAACGGGCTCATAGTGATGTTACTAGTAGTTGACTGAGAGGTGTTTATTAGCATTTGGGGAGAGTCCGCTGCCTGATGCTCACCTGCTAAACACCTATCTGCTCGACGCTGAAGCGCTGACTACATGCGCTATGAATACGCACTGCTGATTGGCTGATAATGCTTCGTGTGTACCAATCAGATGGTTGTGTGGGTGGGACAATGCTGCGTGTGTACCAATCAGATGGTTGTATGGGTGGGACAATGCTGAGTGCTGAGACAGAGGCAGAGGAGCAAAGCAACTTGTTAAGACTTTAGCAGCTAAAGTTAGCTTTAGCTTAGAAACTCCTTCGGTACACCCCCGTACCGAACCGAAAGCCCCGTACCGAAACGGTTCAATACAAAACACGTACCGTTACACCCCTAGCAGATACAAATGACACATTCATGTTTTTGTGTAAAGATGACAACGTATGCTCACGCGGACGATTGACTAGTTGATGGTTGATGGTTTTCTTTTCTAATGTTCGTTCATAGCCGTTGTGCTGCTATGATAGGCCATTTCCGCTCGACACAGTGTGCATTCAACAACATTATTAGGCTGTGTATTGAAATACTCCCACACTTTTGACGACTTTTGGCGTGCGTTTTTCCCCTCGCTCGCACAGTCTGCTTTGCGCTCCGCCATGACGGTAGTGTGACGTAAATATGCGACGCGTCGACGCAAAAAAACGGCGTCGACGTATTTACGTAACCGATGACGTCGACTATGTCGACGCGTCGTTTCAGCCTTATATGGCACCACTTTTTAGTGCAACAGATTAAGTTTTAAATGTAACATGATGCTTTTAAAACGCTTCCTTCTGGTTGACATCAGTGTTTCTTAACCATTGCTAGGCCGCGAGCGCTCCTCAGAGGGCCACCAAAAATGATCTGTTTCTCAGCTGTGGTCCTTATGGGCCCCAGCGGTACTCGGTTGTAATACACTTTTCCACCACTTATGGCAGTAATGACAATATCAAACAAACAAGAAGTCTGGAGCTAAAGACATTTATTATTAAAACTATGACTAAAGTGGTGAAGCTCTATTTACGTTTGCACTTTCATTTTATTGACAGTTTAGTTAAGAAACATATTCATTAATAATTAATTGTAATTATTTTAGCACAACATAATTGTATGTAAATGTATTTTGTGTCATTTATTTATGAGTCCCTTCTTATGAAGTATAGTTGGTTAGTACTTAGCCTAACTTAAGCCTAAACTTTATGTGTGCTTGATAAATAATATTTGTGATTAACACATGGTTTTACTGTATATCATTTGACAAGGTTGTTATTGAATACTATTAAAACCAAGAGTAAGATTATTAATTCAGTGTTAATATTAGAGTGGGCCCCGGGCCCCAGAGTAATGATAAAGGCGAGCCCCAAGGTCAAAAATATTAAGAACCCCTAGTTTACATTAACATGTAAGGTTGGTTCTTTTGCCAAACATTATTATAGCGTGTTTTACAGGCCGTATTTAAGCCACTCTCTGACCGTCTCTACAAAATGCACTGTTTTGTGGGCGGTCGTAGTTATGTGCCTCTACTTTGACAGCATCTTCTCCCTGCCATCTTTGCTGTAGGTTTAGCGCTTCCATAACGCGACTACTGCCAGTTATGAATCCGAACTATACACTACTTTGTATTACAAAAAGCAACAGCGGATGATGCTTGTGCATGTACAAGCCAGTCTGCCCCACAACAAGAGAATAGAAAAAAGTTTATTTACCAATGGTGCACTTTGGGTAAATTTCTACCATATATGGATAATCCCCCAACGTCACCAAGGGCAACAACGTCAGCAATGGGGAAAATTTCAAACGGGTCGTTTGAAAAAACTATGAAGGAAGTCAAGATTATTTATTGAATATATACGCAATGCCTACATGGTTTGATTTCAAAATTTCAGGACTTACGCAGATCCCAAATGCATAAAAGCAGGTACTAGTGTTGTCCTGATACCAATATTTTGCTACCGGTACCGGTACCAAAATTATTTCGATATTTTCTAAATAAAGGAGACCACAAAAAATTGCATTATTGGCTTTATTTTAACAAAAAATCTTAGGGTACATTAAACATATGTTTATTATTGCAAGTTTGGCCTTAAATAAAATAGTGGACATACAAGACAACTTGTGTTTTATTAGTAAGTAAACAAACAAAGGCTCTTAATTTAGCTGCTGACGTATGCAGTAACATATTGTGTCATTTTCCATTCTGTTATTTTGTCAAAATTATTAAGGACAAGTGGTAGACAATGTATTATTAATTTACTTGTTCATTGACTGTTGATATCTGCTTACTTTCTCTTTTAACATGTTCTATCTACACTTCTGTTAAAATGTAATAATCACTTATTCTTCTGTTGTTTGATACTTTACATTAGTTTTGGATGATACCACAAATTTGGTTATCAATCTGATACCAAGTAGTTACAGGATCATACATTGGTCATATTCAAAGTCCTCATGTGTCCAGGGACATATTTCCTGAGTTTATAAACATAATATAAATTTAAAAAAAGCAAAATAAGATGTTGGGATGGCAAAAAATATCGACATAATCATAGTAGTATCGACTAGATACCCTACTGTACTTAGTATCATTACAGTGGATGTTAGGTGTAGATCCACCCATGTGTTTACATTTTGACGCCGGTGAGCTACGGTGTGTAGTGAAGCATGTTTAGCTATTACTCGTCCTGCAGGAATGATACTTGTAAGAAACTTACTTTATTTGTCGCCATGGAGGCGAGGATTAGTGATTTAAAAGTAGCTAAAACACTGCAGACGGCGGGTGGACTTTAGCTAGCCATGTCTTAAAGCACCTCTTCATGAGGGCGTTTCAGTGTTATAACGTCACCTTTATCTTTAGTTTGCCGTATAGTACCGAATATGATTCATTAGTATTGCGGTACTATACTAATACCGGTTTACCGTACGACCCTTGCAGGTACCAATAGATCAGATAAGTTTTGCATAATAATTCCGCTTTAAAAGTTTAGAGGCAAATATACAAAATGTCAATGGGATAAAAGCACAACAAAAATTTTAATATAGTTTCTGATTAATCACCCCAAATAGTTGGTTAAATGCTTTTGATCTACAAACGTTTGTACATCGTATCTTATAACTGCTGCATTTTATTGTTTCCTAGATTGAAAAAAAAAACTGTTAAAAAAGAACTATAACAACAAACCAGTCTTTTGAATGGCTCTTTGGAAGGAATGGCTCCTCGAGATCAAAGATCCATAAATCCGATCCATATTTGGCACATGCATATACAAGGTTACATTTAAGTAGAGGTGGGCGATGTGTGAATGTGAGTGTGAATGTTGTCTGTCTAGCTGTGTTGGCCCTGTGATGAGGTGGCGACTTGTCCAGGGTGTACCCCGCCTTCCGCCCGAATGCAGCTGGGATAGGCTCCAGCACCCCCGTGACCCCAAAAGGGACAAAAGGTAGAAAATGGATAGATGGAGGGTTTTGGTTTATTTTGTCAGAAAAACTAACATCAAAACAACAGCAATTGCAGGCTTTCAGACATGTCCTTGGTAGCAGTCATGGCACCTCTCCTTTTATTGTCCATACCCTGTACATAAACGACTCTGCCATTAGTGGTACGCAGGCTCTATCTCAGGGGTGACAAACTCATTTTAGATCGGGACCCACATGGAGAAAAATCTACTCCCAAATGGGCCGGACTGGTGAAACCACAGCATGATAACTTAAAAATAAAGACAACTTCAGATTGTTTTCTTTGTTTAAAAATAGAACAAGCACATTCTGAAAATGTACAAATCATAATGTTTTTTGTTTTTTTTTACCCTTACATGTTTCGGTTAATAGTATTCTATCTTTATTTGTCGTTATTTATACTTTCTGAATAAATTATCTGATAATGTTCATCAATCAACTCATTGGTGTTCATTTTCAATCTATCAAGATAAAAAAATAATATCAAAATACAGGATGTTATTTATGTAGTTTGCTCGATTTCTTCGACTGGTTTATTTTCCACATATGTAGCATCATCTACAAAGATACAAAGAATTGCTATTGTGACATCTAGTGGACACATTTAGAACAGCAGTTTCTTTCATTAAAACACTTTGGCTAATTTTTTTACTTAGCAAACTCATTCCGCGGGCCAGACAAAACATGTTTGCGGGCCTGATCTGGCCCGTGGGCCGTACGTTTGACACCCCTGATCTAGTGGATAGCGAGTTTTGAGTTTCATTTTCCTATATTCAACACAGTGTTACTTTTTTGTGTCATGTTAAGGTGACCAAAATATTAAATATACTTGTTAAAATAAACCGCTGCCTTGTTTTAATGAATACTTACGCCTACTATGCTACTGTATTTTAAAGTTGGTCACTGTGGTGGTGTAGTACTTGGAGAAGTTTTTTTTAAAGTAGTATTTGGTAAAAAAAAAAATTCAAAAAATGGGAGAACCACTGGAGTAGGTTTTTTTTGCTTTGTGACTTTCATTATTTGTCATTTTATTTCCAAATGTCTGAATTGAATATTGCCAAAGACAGAATTAAAATATATCTAATTTTGCTAAATAAATGTATTTGATGCTGTTATGTCGTGTGGGTCCAGGATGTACCCCACCATCCGCCCGAATGCAGCTGGGATAGGCTCCAGCACCCCCGCGACAACGCAAGGGACAACCGGTAGAAAATGGATGGATGGAGGGTTTTGGTTTATTTTTCGTCAAAAAAACTAACATCAAAACAACGACAATTGCAGGCTTTCAGACATGTCCTTGGTAGCAGTCATGGCGCCTCTCCTTTTATTGTCCATACCCTGTACATAAACGACTCTGCCATTAGGCTCTATCTAGTGGTACGCCAAAGAATCACATGATTAGAGTTCAGCGTTTCATTTTCATATATTCAACACAGTGTTACTTTTTTGTGTAATGTTAAGGTGACCAAAATATTAAATATACCCTACCTTGTTTTAATGAATACTTACGCCTACTATGCTACTGTGTTTTAAAGTTGGTGGTTGTGGTGGTGTAGTACTTGGAGAAGTTTTTTCTGAAGTAGTAGTTGTTAAAAAAAATGATAATAATAATAAAAAGATGGGAGAACCACTAGAGTAGGTTTTTGTTTTGCTTTGTGATGGACCAGATCAGTGACTTTCATTATTTGTCATTTTATTTCCAAATGTCCGAATTGAATATTGCCAAAGACAGAATTAAAATATATATAATCTTGCTAAATAAATGTATTTGATGCTGTTATGTCGTGTGTGTCCAGGGTGTACCCCACCTTCCGCCCGAATGCAGCTGGGATAGGCTCCAGCACCCCCGCAAGGGACAACCGGTAGAAAATGGATGGATGGAGGGTTTTGGTTTATTTCATCAGAAAAACTAACATCAAAACAACGGCAATTGCAGGCTTTCAGACATGCTCTTGGTAGCAGTCATGGCACCTCTCATTTTATTGTCCATACCCTGTACATAAACGACTCTGCCATTAGTGGTACGCAGGTTCTATATCAGGGGTGTCAAACTCATTTTAGATCGGGGGCCACATGGAGAAAAATCTACTTACAAGTGGGCCGGACTGGTAAAATCAAGGCACGATAACTTAAAAACAAAGACAACATCAGATTGTTTTCTTTGTTTAAAAATAGAACAAGCACATTCTGAAAATGTACAAATCATAATGTTGTTGTTTTTTTACACTTACATGTTGCGGTTAATAATATTCTATCTTTATTTGTCGTTATTTATACTTTCTGAATACATTATCTGATAATGTTCATCAGTCAACTTATTGGTGTTCATTTTCAATCTATCAAGATAAGAAAATAACATCAAAATCAAATTACAGGATGTTATTTATGTAGTTTGCTCGATTTCTTCGACTGGTGTGTTTCTTCATGTGGTTTATTTTGCACATATGTAGCATCATCTACAAAGATACAAATAATTGCTATTGTGACATCTAGTGGACACATTTACAACAGCAGTTTTTTTTATTCAAAAATTTCGGCTTATTTTTTTACTTAGCAAACTCATTCCGCAGGCCGGATAACACCTTGTTTGCGGTCCTGATCCGGCCAGGGGGCCGTATGTTTGACACCCCTTATCTAGTGGATAGCGAGTTCAGCGTTTAATATTCCTATATTCAACACAGTGTTACTTTTTTGTGTCACGTTAAGGTGACCAAAACATTAAATATACTTGTTAAAATAAACCTCTGCCTTATTTTAATGAATACTTACGCTTACTATGCTACTGTATTTTAAAGTTGGTCGTTGTGGTGGTGTTTTTTTGATTGATTGATTGAACCTTTTATTAGTAGATTGCACAGTACAGTACATATTCCGTACAATTGACCACTAAATGGTAACACCCGAATACGTTTTTCAACTTGTTTAAGTCGGGGTCCACGTTAATCAATTCATGGTACAAATATATATTATCAGCATAATACAGTCATCACACAAGTTAATCATCAGAGTATATACGTTGAATTATTTACATTATTTACGATCCGGGGGGTGGGATTTGGAGGGGGTTGGAGAAGTTTTTCTGTGAAGTAGTGTTTGTTAAAAAATAAAATAAAAACGATGGGAGAACCATGGAGTAGGTTTTGTTTTGCTTTGTGATGGACCAGATCAGTGACTTTCATTTTTTGTCATTTTATTTCCAAATGTCTGAATTGAATATTGCCAAAGACAATTAAAATATATCTAATCTTGCTAAATAAATGTATTTGATGCTGTTCGTCGTGTGACTACTACAATACATCATTTAATAATAATATTAGTAATAATAATAAAAAAATAACGCGCGTGGATGTTGTTACATTGTCGCGAATAAATCCATCTAAATGTTGCGTCTCGGTTGATGGTGTCGAAAAGCGGAGACATTCCCGAGGAAGAAGGCTGGAATAATGAAGGCGATGGAGTCCAAGTGGGGCAGAGGAAGGGAAGGCCTTGTCTTGGGAGACTTGTGCTTCAGTGTGATGTCAGCGGTGGCAGTGTCGGTGTAATTGACTTGCTAGGGGTGATGGCGTCATTTTATGCCCTGCTGTAGCCTCCTGCTTCAATAGCGAAAGGGGGAGACGGAGCTTTAGCGGACGCGACCGTGGCTCCCTTTGCCCGGATCGAGCACCGCCGAGCCGGACACCTCGCCACGGGAAACATGGAGGCTGCGGCCGAGGAGCTGCTGGCCGGCTCTCGGGTACCTGTCACAATCGATCAAATAGTTAACGATACGCTGCTGGTGACGCTGACCTATCGAGAACGGAGCTTCACGGGGATTTTACTCGACTGTAACAAAAAGTGAGTGTCATTTTTTACTTTCACTTTGATCATTTCTGCCTCTTTTTAAATTTCACTTAGCTGGCGGCTAGCTTGTCGTCGGAGCTAGCTGCTAACGGCTAGCTAGTTAGCCGCCTGGGCCTCGATACAAAAGACATGGCTTATTGTAGCTGACAGTGATAGCTAGCATCCTGGCAAATAACTCTTCCCTTTAAAGGTCCCATAAACGGACTTAAATGCGCCATTTCATTACGAGAGAGGCATGTGTGGCGACATACTTGTCACATTTTCTGACATTAAAAATGCCTTGATGTGAACAATAGCTAATGTCAGTGGGTTCATCTCTCTAGCTTATTGTTAGCCAAATCATACAGATCAGCTCTCACGTATTTATTAATTCACGAAATGATTGTTCGACATCTTGTAAATATGTGCTGTCCCACCGTATCTATACTTATACTTTAGTCGTGGATTGACTTTTCA
The DNA here is from genome assembly GCF_033978785.1 of Entelurus aequoreus. Classification (NCBI taxonomy): domain Eukaryota; kingdom Metazoa; phylum Chordata; class Actinopteri; order Syngnathiformes; family Syngnathidae; genus Entelurus; species Entelurus aequoreus. The sequence continues at coordinate 42,768,426 of NC_084739.1, read as the reverse complement.
AAAAATAATTTTCCTTGCAAAATAACTAAACTAATGTAGCTGTGTTGATAAACAGCCATTTTTCAGTAGAATTTGCAGATACAAAGGGAATGACTAAAGCCATACTAAACTCAGTTGTGCATGTTGTCTCTTCAAAGGGGTATATTTTGAATGTTTAAGTCAGCCCAGTTGATATGTGAGGGCCTTAAAGGCACACATGTATCAATGTAACACTGCATGTGTCACATGTACACTATAAACCTTGTGTAAGTTTTTTTTCTTTCTACTATTAATAGATGAGCAGAATCAGATTGGACTGAGTGTTGCTTCCTAAGTATGTGGATTGCTTTTCATTTGGCACGGGAGTCATTTTAAACAGGCCTCAACTTTGGATATTCAAAAATGTGATGTACTTGTTTTCAGGTCATCATTTAAAACCTTTAAGATGTGTCTGGATACTAAATAAAATGACATTGCATTGAGTCATACGCTGTGTCCTAGTATGCTTGACCGGCCCTGCCTGTTCCATGTCACAGGCAGCACAGTGTGCTGAGACAGTCCCTGCAAAGGTGAATATTCCGGTTCCTTAGGGGCACATTTCCGTAAGGGGAGTTGAAGAACCTTCACCAGGAGACTATTTCGGAGGTGACTGTTCTCCAGTGGTGCCCTTAATGTGCATTAATTAATAATCTCACCACACATAAAGCCCAAGTACATGGGGATGTGTAAATAAATAGAAATCTTCTGACTCCTGAGTCCCTACTAAGAGTAGGCCTCAAAATCCCATGTGATCCATGTTTATTTGCTCCAATCAAAGGCCAAATGAACAGGAAGGTGGGGGTATCCAGTGTCTTTGTCTGCTAAAACGGATGAAAGCAACACAGACAAAATTATTGCTTACCAGTCACTGTAATACATGAATATAACTTTTAGGCCAACCTGAATCACAGTTAACAACAACAAGGACTAAAGTTCATCCCCTAAATTAATTTATTTCTCGCGGCCCTTCACAAACAGATTTGGAATACTATAATAGATATGATGCAACATGTTAGGTAACTCTGTTTCTTAAAGGGATCATATTATGATTGCTTTTCTACATTCGCAACATGTACAGTAATGGTAGTTCCTTGGTCAAAATGTTGCTTAGATTATGTTTTACAAACCATCTTCAAACCGCCTTCTGACCGTCTCGTCCGGATGCTCCATCTTATATACGTGCCTCCACTTCGACAGCGTCTTCTTCCCGTCAGCCAGGTTGTAGTTTCCTATGCCTTGGGCATCCATAGCCAGTCTACTGACTTATGTAAGTTAGAACTCTATGCTACTTTGTAACAGTAATGGCAACAGTGGATGATGCATGTGCATGTACGAGCCAGTCTGCCAGACAACAAGAGGATAGAGAAAAAGAAGGAGCTTATTGAATACGTCAGGCTACAATGGCGGACTTGCGCAAAGCTCTTCTGGTAAATCTGTACCATATTTGGAGATTTCCATATATTATATACAGTATATATTTATTGTTACGAACACCTCTATTTGCGTCCTTTGCGGGTTACAATCATTTACATTGCGCCAACTATGCCTCTGTGTGTGGACCATGTCTCTGTTTACAAACGCTTCATTCATTTATTCATTAATTCATTTTGTGTGCCGCTGGAAGCCCTATGGGAGCTGCCATTTTGATGACATCACTTCCTGTACACGCAAGCACAGCCATTTTGAAGAGGCGGGGCCCCCTATGTCACATCCTGTTTACATCCTGAACACACTGGCGCAGCCTATTCGAAGAGCTTCGATGCTAATGGCACTTCTAACGAGTTTATTTCCACAATTGTCGTACTTCAGCCGGTCAGAGCTATGTGAGCCTGTCGAAGAGATCACTTTGCGTGATCAGAAATGCTTTGAATGTGTCCAAACTCTGTCTTGCTGGATAGCTTCAGGTTGCTATACAACCACTGAGGTAGCATTTTAGCTACGTAGTTAGCGTCCGGCTTGTGGCACCTTCGTTTAATTGTAGCTTCCAAATTTGTGATCCAGATTAAAATTTGATTAATTGTGCAGCTCTTGCTACACGTACCCGGGTAGATTTAGTGTTTCAGGAACCATTTTCAGCGACTTGTTTATTTCTTATTTCTTGTATATTTCGATTACAAAATATTTGACAAAGGAGAGAAAAAAGAAAATAAGAAACTTTCAACTTGCAGGACCTTGAGTGATATTTGTGTGCTGCAGACTGCTGCTCAGTGGAACTATCTTCCAGTGTTTTTGCTCAGGCATATAGTCTTTAAACTTGTATGATGTTTAAAGCTGTTTTTTGTTTTTTTTACAAACTTCATTTCAATACGCTAAACTATGAGAGTTGGACAGCTCTTCTAAACGTATCTACAGGAAAATAAAGTATTCAGCCTGACTCGAAATGGCGACCTCAGCTGCTTACTACTCTGAGACTTTGTTGGATAAATGTGAAAAAAAGGAGGCAGTACACGAGTGGAACAAAGGTGAAACACAACAAATATTAACTATTTACTTTATTACATGTTGTAAAAGTAGTAGGTGACAGTCCATTTTTGTAGTTATTAGCCTCAACACGAGTGAACCGAATGCTAATGCTAACAAGTTAACGCTAAAGCTGATGTGTTTGCGTTGTCACCGTGAAATGAACACTGACATTCATTCTTCATATATTTTATAGCTGAACCCATCACTTCAGTGATGTTGAATAATTTTAATCTTAAGGAAAGTATTTCTTAAGAGTAGGGATGGGAATCGAAAACTGGTTCTTGTAAGAACCAGTTCCCAATGTATCAATACCTTGGAATGGCTTGTCATTTTCTCACTCTTTTCTTTTATCGATTCTGCCATTATGCAACATGCTTAACCAACCGGTATAGCTCGGTTGGTAGAGTGGCCGTGCCAGCAACTTGAGGGTTCCAGATTCGATCCCAGCTTCCGCCATCCTAGTCACTGCCGTTGTGTCCTTGGGCAAGACTCTTTACCCACCTGCTCCCAGTGCCACCCACACTGGTTTAAATGTAACTTAGATATTGGGTTTCACTATGTAAAGCGCTTTGAGTCACTAGAGAAAAAGCGCTATATAAATATAATTCACTTCACTGCACTTCACTTAGTGACATCAGATCTCAAAATGTCAGAGCCCGGCCGCAACGAACATTCTAAAGTTGACTACATTTTACAAGAAAAGATTGTAACAGCGCTACCTGTAATAATTATAAGGTTGCTAGTTTATCAAGAGGAGGACATATGAGCAATAAGCTGAAACATTTGAACTCAGAATACAATAATAAAAATAAAAGTCACGCAGCGGTAACCCGAGTACGTCATCTGAATACAACATGTACTAACTAACAACTCCTATCATGTTAGCGCTATTATTTGTTCAATTGAAATGAATGCCTTCTCCTTTAGATGAGCCTGACGACAGACTGACTGGCTCTGATGCGGGCAGCCCCAGTTCACATGTTTTCCGGCAACCATATTTTCTTTCAGTCATTATATTATACAGGTGAAACTCGTAACATTAGAATGTGGTGTAAAAGTTTATTCATGTCAGCAATTAACTTCATGTTCGCAATTAACTTCAAATGTGAAACTAATCTGTGATATTAACTCATTCCATGCAAAGTGAGATATGTCAAGCCTTTGTTATAATTTTGATCATCATGAATTACATTTTGTAAGATTTTCAATTGAAAGTTTTCGAAAACTATAAGCCATAATCATCAACATTATAACCAATAGTCTTGACATGTCTCACATAAAGTGTATTAATAAGTTAATATACGATGCTACTAATATCCCTGTGTAATTTGCACATGATTACATTCTACAGAAGAATATTAATTTGTTATATTTATTTACAAAATTGTTTTTGTTCTTCTATGCTACATTTATGCCTCTTGAGACCTCATTGTAGGCTTTGTAAGGTCATGTTACCTCCAAACTAAACAACACTCATGCTAATTCACCGTTTTTTATTTATTTTTTCCAAATAAGAATCGATAAGAGAACCGTGATGGAACCAAATTGTTAAACAGAATCAAAAGTGGAATCGGAACCGGGAATATTCCCATCCCAATTTAAAGAGTGTATGGATCCACTCCATCACATTCACATTTTTTCATGATTTTTGGAATGTATATTGGCTTTCAAACCTTTAAAAGGGAGCTATTATGCAAAACCAACTTGTCTTGTCTTATTGGTACTTGTTTTTGTGTTTTTGGGATCTACTTTTGTTCCGAAAATGAGAAATCAAACAATGGCGGCATTACGGAGCTGTTATAAAACTATAGTGCCTTCCTTCATACTTCCATCATACTTCCTCCAATCTAGTAGTTTGTAATTTGCCCTAATTATGCCATTTTCCCAACTGGGACGTCAGCGAATATCTCCATACATGGTAGAAATTTACCCGAAGTGCTTTGCGCGAGTCCGCCATTGTAGTCTGACAATGTTGTCAGTAAGCTTCATCTTTTTCTCTATCCTCTTGTTGTGGGGCAGACTGGCTCGTACAAAACCCAAAACCAAGTAAAGTTGGCACGTTGTGTAAATTGTAATTAAATACAAAATACAATGATTTGCAAATCGTTTTCAACCTATATTCAATTGAATACACTGCCAAGACAAGATACTTAATGTTCGAACTGGTAAACTGTTATTTTTTGCAACTATTAGCTCATTTGGAATTTGATGCCTGCAACATGTTTCAAAAAAGCTGGCACATGTGGCAAAAAAGACTGAGAAAGTTGATGAATGCTAATCAAACACTTGTTTGGTGCATCCCACAGGTTAACAGGCTAATTGGGAACAGGTGGGTGCAATGATTGGCTATAATCATTCACAAACAAGGATAGGGCAAGGGTCACCACTTTGTGAACAAATGCATGAGCAAATTGTCGATCAGTTTAAGAACAACATTTTCACAACAAGCTATTGCAAGGAATTTAGGGATTTCACCATCTACGGTCCGTAATATCATCAAAAGGTTGAGAGAATCTGGAGAAATCACTGCACGTATGCGGCAAGCCTGAAAACCAACATTAAATGCCCGTGACTTTCGATCCCTCAGGCGGTACTGTGTCAAAAAGCGCCATTAGTGTGTAAAGGATATCACCACATGGGCTCAGGAACACTTCAGAAAACCGCTGTCAGTAACTACAGTTTGTTGCTACATCTGTAAGTGCAAGTTAAAACTCTACTATGCAAATCGAAAGCCATTTATCAACAACAGCCAGAAACGCCGTCAGCTTTGCTGGGCCCAAGCTCATCTAAGATGCACTGATGCAAAGTGGAAAAGTGTTTTGCGGTCTGACGAGTCCACATTTCAAATTGTTTTTGGAAACTGTGGACGTCGTGTCCTCCGGACCAAAGAGGAAAAGAACCATCTGGACTGTTGTAGGCGCAAAGTTTAAAAGCCAGCATCTGTAATTTTATGGGGTGTATTAGTGCCCAAGACATGGGTAACTTACACATCTGTGAAGGCACCATTAATGCTGAAAGGTACATACAGGTTTTGGAGCAACATACTGTATGTTGCCATCCAAGCAACGTCTTTTTCATGGACGCCCCTGCTTATTTCAGCAAGACAATGCCAAGCCACATTCTGCATGTGTTACAACAGCGTGGCTTCGTAGTAAAAGCGTGCGGGTACTAGACTGGCCTGCCTGTAGTCCAGACCTGTCTCCCATTGAAAATGTGTGGCGCATTATGAAGCGTAAAATATGACAATGGAGAACAACTGTTGAACAACTTAAGCTGTACATCAAGCAAAAATGGGACATAATTCCACCTGAAAAGCTTCAAAAATTGGTCTCCTCAGTTCCCAAAAGTTAACTGAGTGTTGTTAAAAGGAAAGACCATGTAACACAGTGGTAAAAATTCTCCTGTGCCAACTTTTTTGCAATGTGTTGCTGCCATTAAATTCTAAGTAAATGATTATTTGAAAAAAACCAAAACAGTTTCTTAGTTGCAAGTTGCTCAATATTTATTGAAGTGCACTTTTTGCGGCGATTGAAAGTCTCTACTTATTTTGATGATTAAAATTCATGACCGTTCAATTACAATGGTAACAAATAATGAGAAATAAAGGTTTATTGCTTTTAAAAGGGTTACTTAAAGGCCTACTGAAACCCACTACTACCGACCACACAGTCTGATAGTTTATATATCAATGATGAAATCTTAACATTGCAACACATGCCAATACGGCCGGGTTAACTTATAAAGTGCAATTTTAAATTTCCCGCTAAACTTCCGGTTGAAAACTCCTTTGGATATGACGTATGCGCGTGACGTAGCCAGTAGAACAGAGGTATGGCTCCCCCATTGAGGCCAATACAAAAAGCTCTGTTTTCATTTCATAATTCCACAGTATTCTGGACATCTGTGTTGGTGAATCTTTTGCAATTTGTTTAATGAACAATGGAGATTGCAAAGAAGAAATTTGTAGGTGGGATCGGTGTATTAGCGGCTGGCTGCAGCAACACAACAAGGAGGACTTACTTGGATAGCAGACGCGCTAGCTGATGCTAGCCGCCAACCGCATCTGTGATTGGGTGAAGTCCTTCGTCGTCGCGCCGTCGATCGCTGGAACGCAGGTGAGCACTTGTGTTGATGAGGGCTGGCTGGCGTAGGTGGAGCGCTAATGTTTTTATCATAGCTCTGTGAGGTCCGGTTGCTAAGTTGCTAAGTTAGCTTCAACGTCGTTAGCAACAGCATTGTTAAACTTTGCCAGGCTGAGAATTATTAACCGTATAGTTACATGTCCATGGTTTAATAGTATTGTTGATCTTCTGTCTATCCTTCCAGTCAGGGGTTTATTTACTTTGTTTCTATCTGCATTTGAGCCAGATGCTATCACGTTAGCTCAGTAGCTAAAGAGCTTCGCCGATATATTGTCGTGGAGATAAAAGTCACTGTGAATGTCCATTTCGCGTTCTCGACTCTCATTTTCAAGAGGATATAGTATCCGAGGTGGTTTAAAATACAAATCTGTGATCCACAATAGAAAAAGGAGAGAGTGTGGAATCCAATGAGCCAGCTTGTACCTAAGTTACGGTCAGACCGAAAAAAGATATGTCTTTCACTGCATTCTAGTCCGTCACTCTAACGTTCCTCATCCACGAATCTTTCATCCTCTTTAAAATTAATGGGGTAATCGTCGCTTTCTCGGTCCGAATCGCTCTAGCTGCGTTGAAAACAATAGGAAAATATGAGGAGGTGAACAACTGACTACGTCACGCTACTTCCGGTAGGGGCAAGGCTTTTTTTTATCAGAGACCAAAAGTTGCAAACTTTATCGTCATTGTTCTATACTAAATCCTTTCGGCAAAAATATGGCAATATCGCAAAATGATCAAGTATGACACATAGAATGGATCTGCTATCCCTGTTTAAATAAAAAAATGTCATTTCAGTAGGCCTTTAAAGCAGTATTATTGTTATAAGTTACTCAATTTAGTCTCAAAAGAAGGCTGACAATAATATTGTTTATCGGCAATATTCGTTGGGACAATCTATCGTCCAGCAAAATGTATCGGCCCAAGCCTACCACCATGTGCAACCCAGAAGCGCTTGTAGGTCACGTGTACCAGCAATGGTAACCTATCGCCTTATGCTATAAACAAGCCCAAACACAATGACAGCCAATCAATGTCCATTTCAGGGTGTGACTGACCATTGTTTTTACAGTACACTAGGGATGTAACTATAAACGGTGTAATAATAAACTGCAGTAAAACTCCAGACGGTTAGTATTACAAATTTAAATTATCGTAAAACCGTGATTGATAACCACACTTTGATAAACTTATTGACTGTGGACACCGCTCATTTACTGGAGAAGCAAGCCAGCGCTATCTTACTAGCTAGATTAAATGCTAACATGAATACAGGAGACATCGTCTTTCCCAATTGAGAAAGTACATACCCCTATCTAAACTTGTATCAACACAATGCTGTCTGAGCAAATAAGCTATTCAACTGTGCACACTGAACCTACAGGCTGTACTCTCTTCGTACAAAGTTGTCGATCTATATACTTGAAGAAATAATAATAAACAACGGGAAGTGAACTCTCGTGATGTCACAAACTGAAAGTGAAGCACTCCAACACCCGTTTTTTTATCATTAAAAAAAATAACTAAAACCTTTACAAATTAAAATGGCAGAAGAAAAACATATTTGACATTGAAATATAAATAAAAAATACGCCTCTTAAAAATAACACTTAATGTTTCGCCTGCCAAGAAAGTGTCTGTTTTATTTATTAAATAAAACTTGGTAACAATATTTCAGTGTGTGTATAAGTAATTAATGAGCACATTCAACATTACTGCAATAATACTTATGGTCACAATAACTGTGATATGACATTTTCATATTCTTACATCCCTTTTTTACACCCTCAATAAGTCAAGCACAATATGAAACAAGGTAACTGGCATTAAGAAATTGTAATGTTGGCGATTAAAAATGATAGATTATGATTAAAAAACATAATATGCTAGATATGACTAATTACTTAATCACAATAATTATCTTGACCAATTATACACAACTTTTTTTAACGGATTTAAATAATTGAACTGTAGCCGTTTAAGAATTCATTCAAAATCGCAGACATCTGAATCATAATGCATTTAGGAATCGAAAATGTCCCCCACCACAAAGAGATCGCTGTCCTGTGGCAAACACGGGACTACGTCTTACGTCTGCAAGCTTGCTCACAAGCTCCCAACTCCCACATGTCAAGAATTTTCAACATGCAGGTGACAAGGAGTGCAGCTGGGTTGGCCAGTCAAATGAAACAAGTAGTAAACATCTGAGTTTACTCACTGTTTCTAATTTTTGGTTTGAAGAAGCAATAGGAGTACACAGAAAAGTTAAGTAAAATAGTGAAATTACAAGATTAGTGTTGTAAGGCGACAAGGAAATGTTGAAATTCCCACATGACAGTTGATGATCCGCTATCACTGTTTGTCATTACAGATATTGATCTGGCAATATCTGTAAATTATTAGTTAAAAACATGTTTGGCTCGATGATTGAACAACACCAATAATTGAGGATATTTCAGTCTGTGTTTTTTCTCAAGAATAGACAATAATTAATGCGCTATATAAATGTAAACCATAATTATTATCATTATTAGTGTTATTATTAATGCATCCCAGAAACAATATCTGATCATTTAAATATGGCCTATGACAGAGATTTTATGTAATCCACTCAAGACCTACACAATCGAAAGCAACAAGCTGCAAAACATTATTGATGAAATAAGCAAACATGATTGAAAGCAAAAAAAAACACCAATACTAAAATACTCAGGGTTTCCCCTACATGTAATTGATCATAGCGCCTCGCCACAGCCAAATAAAAGCAGCTACACCTTTAAAAATGTGTTGTTTTTTAACGTGATAACAAATTTAAATTATACAGCATATTGTATGTATGGCTATATATTGTATAGCCAATATACGCACTACTGGCCATGATTAGTTTGCAAAACATTTCAAATATCATAAAAATGTTTCTGCTTTATTTTGAAAAAAGTGCATCTGAGTCATCTGTCAACATAAAATGCTACAGCTGGTCGCACACCTGATCAACCCTGGAATGGAGTTGGCTCTATGCAAAAGAAAGTCATGAAAAGAAGGTATTTCAAGTTAATTAATGCATTTTTCTGTTCAAACCTGCAAAAACTACCCTAATTTTGACATTACTATCGACAGTAATCTATAATCAACACTGTGTGAGTCTTCAAATCTGAGTTTTTACATCTCTGTGGTGTGGAGTTTGTTCTCCCTGTGTATGTGTGGGTTTTCTCCAGGTACTCCAGCTTCCTCCCACATTCCAAAAATATCCATGTTAGGTTCTTCAGAGACTCTAAATTTTCCTTATGCATGAATGGGAGTATGAATGATTGTTTGTCTATGTATGTATGTGCCCTGCGATTGGCTGGCGACCAGTCTAGGGTGTACCCAGCCTCTCGCCCGAAATCAGCTGGGATAGGCTCCAGCTTACCCCCCGCGACCCTAATGAGGGTAAGTGGTATAGAAAATGGATGGATGTGCAAGTTTGATCCGCTAATTTTTGTTAGCCTGTCAATGAGGTGGTCCATTATATGTTAGCATTAAACTAGTCCAGGTAGAGCCAACCTTCATCCTGTTTAATTGTATTGCTTTTTGTACAATACAGTTGATCTAAACTGTATTGTACATTTATTAACATGTGCACTTCATTAGTATATTGATAACCGTTCCTTTGTCAGTGCGTTTAGATTTACAGTGACTTCATGGACTGTTTATATATTTGGCAAACTTAATTTCAACATTCAGAGAGAACAGAATATAGTGCAGCCTGTGTTACATTAGCAGCAACAATTGAAAAAGAGAGCAAAACGATATAAGAACAAATGTGTTAATACTTATACATACAACAGTGATTTTTCTTAAATATATGTATACATATTTTTTTTGCCTTTTTAGCTTATTAACATTAAAGGAAACAACCCACTGGCCTTTCCTCGTCTCCCACCGTAGTTACAGTGAAGCCAAGTGCTACATACGCTTCATCGTCGTCTCCGTCAGTCTTCGCTTCCCCGCCGGACACACAACACTTCCTCATTCTCCGGCAATCACCTTTCAGGCACTGATATCAAATCCAAACCACACGAACATAAAACATTAACATTAACACCCTACTTGTAAATAACGTGTGCAACAGCAACAAACATGGAAGTGGACGCGAAGTTAAATCATGAAATGCAACCTTACCCGAGCAAAAATAATGCATATTATCCGGTAGAGTCTTGATACCAATTTCCTTGACCCAGCCACACACAAATAAGCTGTAGACCTCCATGCATTTACAAGTTCCCATCTGCTTAGTCGTGTAGAATGGCGTCTGGAGCACAATAGTTTGAAATGTCTGGGAAGGCGACCGACGTATAATCCTTAATCACTTGAGAAATCTTTTTGTAATAAAGTATAGAAATAGATTCTATTGCATACAAAGGGGACATGCAGTAGAAAATGGATTGATGGAAGTTTGCATTTTTGCTTATCTGCTTTTTGCAGGAGGATTTATGCCTAGGTAGTACTTGATTTTTTGGTATTAAAATTATATCTGATAGATTATGTTGAAAAATGTACCGTTTGCACAATAAGTGTTTTCAACTACATGCAAAATGCAGTCCATCCCTAACGCTGTTTCCATAGTAGTAATAAGCTAAACTTTTCTGATTCTGATTCATTATAAACCAAAACACTATATATATGCCAAAGCAAGGAAAGTTTATATCAATCAATAAATCAAAGTTTACTTATACATCCCTTAATCACAAATGTCTCAAAGGGCTGCACACGCCACAAAGACATCCTCGGCTCAGATCCCACATCAAGGCAAGAAAAACTCACCCCAATGGGAAAAACGAGAAACCTTGGAATGGACCGCAGATGTGGGGACCCCCCCTGGGTGACCGGTGCAATGGATGACGAGTGGATGCAGTTAATAATGTGAGAGTCCAGCCCATAGTGGGGCCAGCAGGGGATCCACCTGCATGTAGACACATGGGGGCGCAGAGACGTCATCGACTGATGCATAAGGAGTGGTCACCCCGGGTCCCAACTTCATGTGAAACTCCAGTGCACTGGGAGACCAGCAGGGGATCATCTTGAATGGAGACAAGTCAGCAGCGCAGAGACGTGACCAACTGATGCACAGATGAGTGGTCTATCCTGGTTCCCGACTGTGAACAGCTAGCGTCACATCCGTAGAGGCTGATCCGTGGTCACATGATAACGTCTACACGCAGGAGAGAGGGGCAGAGCACAAAAGAGAGACAGCAGATCAACTGGCCAAAAAGGGGGTCTATTTAAAGGCTAGAGTGTACAAACAAGTTTTAAGATGGGACTTCAATTCTTCTACTGAGGTAGAATCTCTAACTGTTACCGGGAGGGCATTCCAGAGTACTGGAGCCCGAGTAGAAAATGCTCTATAGCAGGGGTGGGCAATTAATTTTTACCGGGGGCCGCATGAGCAACCCGAGCACTGCTGGAGGGCCACACGACAATATTTCAATTAAGTTTTGCACAAATTATTTTTGATATACCGTAAGATAGATAATAATAATATTTTCATTTAACCTAACTTATCTTTATACAAAAGCAGATGGCTTTTGATGGTTTTATTTTTAACACTTTCTTACACAACACTTCCTGATGTATATTACAATACAAAAATTTCAATTTCTGTCACTTCATCCTGCATCCTCTTTGTTGTGAACGTAGCACGTCTGTAAGGTGATTGGCGAAGGAAGAAGCGTTGCTGGTGCGGAAATGAGTGAGGATTGTTTTTCCTTTTGGAAAGAACGAGATAAGTTGAGCTGTGTTAGTATAGCATGCTCAATAAAAGTTTAAAAAGAACGTCAGACTTGGTGTGCACTTCTTCTGGACGCTACAATTGATGTCACAAGTGGGATGAAATGCCTCCCAGTTCGCCTTGCCATCAAACCTGGGAGTCTTCATTGAGGGCGGAATTCCCCCCGTGGCAAGCAGCGTGGCTGCACCTGTAAACGCTGTCTCTCTCTCTCTCTATTTGCGACGAGCTCCTCACGTGGCACGTACCTCCCGATGACGTAGCACACAAGCAGCGCAGTATGCGCAAAGTTTTACTTCTGACACCAATTGTAGCGTCCAGAAGAAGTGCACAGCAAGTCTGACGCAATTTTTTAACTTTTATTGAGCAAGCTATACTAACACAGCTCAACATATCTCGTTCCTTCCACACGCACGTCTCCTCACTTCTCATTTACACAACTCAAGAAGACAACATCTACTTCAGCAGGTCGTTACACTATATTCTTTAAAAACAGCAACATGTGTACCACAAATAAGCACACGGCTTTACCTTTACTTGGCAGTCCATGTATTTTTTAAAACACGCCATTCGTCATCAACTTTTCTCTTTTTAGCGTCTCGGGGATAACCGCTGTGCGCCTTCCCTCACAGGACATACGCACATATAACACTTTTCAAAATAAAAGCAGCAGTTGTATTGCACGCACGACAAAGATGTTTTTTTTTATTTATTTTGTATTTGTGATTGCCGCTGCGCGCACGAGCATACGTCCACACGGAAGTAAAACAAATAACGCTTTTCAAAACAAAAGCAGCACTGTTGTATTGCACACTCGAAATACTTTTTAAAATGTATTTTGTAATTTATAATTGGCCTCACGCGGGCCGGACAGGGACGTACAAAGGGCCGGATGCGGGCCGCAGAATGCCCAGGTCTGCTCTATAGGCTGCAGACTTTTTTGGGGCTCTGGGAATGACTAATAAGCCGCAGTTCTTTGAACGCAGATTTCTGGCCGGGACATATGGTACAATACAATCAGCAAGATAGGATGGAGCAAGACCGTTTAATATTTTATACGTAAGTAGTAAAATCTTAAAGTCCCATATTAAGTGCACAGGAAGCCAGTGCAGGTGAGCCAGTATAGGTGTAATATGATCAAACTTTCTTGTTCTTGTCAAAAGTCTAGCAGACGCATTTTGTACCAACTGTAATCTTTTAATGCTAGACATAGGGAGACCTGAAAATAATATGTTACAGTAATCGAGACGAGATGTAACGAATGCATGAATAATCATCTCAGCATCGGTGGTGCACAAAATAGGACACATTTTTGCGATATTACGTAGATGAAAGAAGAATGTTTTAGTAACACTCTTAATGTGTGATTCAAATGAGAGAGTTGGGTCAAAGATAATACCCAAATTCTTTACCGAGTCGCTTTGTGTAATTGTTTGGTTGTCAAATGTTAAGGTGGCATTATTAAATAGGTGCCGGTGTCTGGCAGGACCAATAATCAGCATTTCTGTTTTCTTAGCATCAAGATGCAAAAAGTTGCTGGACATCCATTGTTATATAATAAAAAAAATAAGTGCACATTTTGAAAGTCTTTGCAGTTTGCAATAATCTTGCAAACAAGGTACAGTTACTAATCAATAATGTAGTAAACACACTCAAACAACTTAACATAGTGCACCATTTACTCTTCTTTAGTTTAAACAGTTTTTGAAACAAACAAGCTTGTTTACCTTTTTCAGATGACAATGTTGATCTTTTTTTTTTGGTACAATGCGACCCCAGCTTGTTGCGATTACTTATAGATGTCCAACGTTCTCCAGAAAGCAAAAATAAATTCACATTTAGTCTGTAGTTGCATCTTTATGATCTTGTTTGTGTAGTACAGTTGGTTTATGTTGGCTGTAATTGTGCCTCCTAAAGGCATTGTACGACAGATCAGCTGTGGTGGTATGAATGACTTGGTCTCCACAGATGTTAGATGTCCTGCATGCGATGGCTGTCCGTTTAGCAAAGGCTTAACTGTGCTACTTTTGTTGACAACATTGAATCAGTAAACTTTGCCTGCATTCTTGTCCATGGAGCTAGTATTCATGCTAGCATGTCGCTATCGGCGCAGCAGTACCAGCTGACAGGCAGCAGTCGTCAATGCTTACAGTGACTGCTATTTCTAAATCACTATGGCAACAAATAAAGTAAGTTTTTTACAAGTATCATCCCTGCAGAACGAGGATTAGCTAAATATGTTTTCACTACACACTCACTGGTGTCACCACTAATGACGCCGTTTCTTAATGTAAACAAATGCCATGGGTGGGTCTACACCTGACATCCACTGTAATGATATCAAGTACAAGAGCGTATCCAGTCGATACTGCAATGATTACATGGATATTTTTTAATCGTCACAAAATCTTTTTTCCTGTTTAAAAAATTCATATTATGATTATTAACTCAGGAAGTACGTCCCTGGACACATGAGGACTTTGAATATGACCACTGTATGATCCTGGAACTACTTGGTATCGGATCGATACCTAAATTTGTGGTACCATCCAAAACTAATGTAAAGTATCAAACAACAAAAGAATAAGTGATTATTACATTGTAATATAAGTGTAGATAGAACATGTTGAAATGGAAAAATAATCCGATATTAACAGTAAATGAACAAGTAAATTAATAATCAACTTTTACAGCTTGTCCCTTATAATTTTGACAAAATAATAGAATGTGAAATTACAATATTTTACTGCATACGTCAGCAGACAAATTAGGAGCCTTTGTTAGCTTATCCATCCATCCATCCATTTTCTACAGCTTATTCCCTTCGGGGTCGCGGGGGCCTGGAGCCTATCTCAGCTACAATCGGGCGGAAGGCGGGGTACACCCTGGACAACTCGCCACATTATCGCAGGGCCAACACAGATAGACAGACAACATTCACACTCACATTCACACACTAGGGCCAATTTAGTGTTGCCAATCAACCTATCACCAGGTGCATGTCTTTGGAGGTGGGAGGAAGCCGCAGTACCCGGAGGGAACCCACGCAGTCACAGGGAGGACATGCAAACTCCACACAGAAAGATCCCGAGGCCAGGATTGAACTCACGACTACTCAGGACCTTCGTATTGTGAGGCAGACGCACTAACCCCTCTGCCTAAAAGACAAGTTGTCTAGTATGTTCACTATTTTATTTTAGGCCAAAATTGTTCTTCGATTGCAATAAGAAACATATGTTTAATGTACCGTAAGATTTTGTGTTCAAATAAAGCTAATAATGCCATATTTTGTGGTCCCCTTTATTTAGAAAAGTATCAAAGTATCGAAATACATTTTGGTACTGGTCCCGGTACCAAAATATTGGTATCGGGACAACCCTAATATGTTTATAAGTCTCTGGTTTAAGAGGACATTTTAAACATCAGCAGCAACTTGAAAAAAAAAATCATTAACAATGGTGTTTTTTCAACTCAACATTTTTAGAAGACCATTTGTTCCTTTAAAAATTTAAGCCAGGAACACCAATCTGCCAACTGCAGGGTGCTGTGTGGCCGCTCACAATATTGCCACTGCAGTTAAACACCCTTTCAGATTGTATGTACATTTGTTGTGGTTGTACATTTGTTGTGGCAGTGTTTCTTGAGCAAAGTAATTGTGACAGGCAAGGAAGGTCATATAACAAATTAATTATTTCTGGCAGCTTTTTAAATCTGTTTTTTCATACAGTTGCAACTAGGAACATATCTATATTCACAAAGTTTATATTTTGGCAGAAATATCTTCTCCATCGTTTTCAAGTGCATCCATCTCTCTCATGGGGTTGATTTGGTAGAATCATGTCGATAGCAACTCGCCACGCTGCTGTCATGAACGCGTGTTACCCCAGTGATGCCAAGGCTTGAGTCAAACAGACCCGATTGCTGGCAACAATAGTGCTGAGGATTATTTATTTATTAAGCGCAAAATGAAAAACGGGAACGGCAAGATTCCGTGAAAGGAGGACAAAATATGTGATTTCCCGGCAAAAAAAGGGAAGGTTGACAGGTATGCCTCACACTCTTCGTACTGGAGTTTATGTCAAGTGAGCAGTGGCTTCTACCCCGCCCAACTCTGTGCTTGGAGGAGGCGGGACAGCACACGGCGCAGACAGAATGTGCAGAGAGACTTCTGTGTCAAAACATTAAGGAATACATTTATATTTATGGCGGTATTATCACAAATACATACCTCTTTCTAAAATATATCGGTATACCGTACAGCCTTAATTTAATCAAACTGTTTTGTAGGTTTTGGAATGTTAGGTTTGGTCTGTAAGCCAACCTGTGTGTGACAGTCAGGCATTCTGGGTAGTATTGGAAGCCCAATACAAGGGAAGGGGTTAGATGTGGAGGCCATTTTGTTTAAACCATTTAGACATACTGCCAAAAAGCACATGCTTTATTTTCTTGGTTTTAGTGAGAAGGGCATTGCTTTGTATCTTTTGATAGTTGTAAAAGTTGTTTCTTTGATTTGTTCTCTTTGACACGTGTTTTAGACATGTCTTTTCAATAAACAAAAAAACTGAAAGTCTGCCCTCTATTGTTTGCCCTTGGACAACATTAAAAAGGCAAACTATTCATGACAATTTGCCATTTACATTACTCTAGAAATATTACTGGATGACTGAGATGCTTGATTAAGTTATTGATCTTTCTCCCCTCTCTATATTCTTTTAGGACTGGACTGTTCTGTTTACCAGATTTCACAACAAAACCAGTGGACTTCCCGATATCCAAGACAACTTGTGAAATCCCAGAAGTGCAGGGTGACGAGCCAGATTTTAAATCTCCCAGCCAGTCATCACACAGACCAAAGGATGAAAATACTCTCCCAGAAAACGGTGCTGCGCCACCACTTTGTCCAGTTCCAACACCGGTGCCAGCTGGGCAAATGCCATACCCTCCTTATTTTGAAGGAGCCCCCTTCCCCCAACCTTTATGGGTGCGCCACAGCTACAGTCAATGGGTACCACAGCCCCCTCCACGACCAATTAAAAGGAGGAAGAGGCGGACACGAGAGCAGGGACGCATGGCCATCAGTACCATCCGTCTGCGGCCACGGCAGGTACTTTGTGAAAAGTGCAAAAATACCTTGAATAGCGATGAGGACAGCAAAGATGGCATAAACAATACCAAGACCTCTAGAAAAGAGAATACACTACAGAGCGATGACGATGGAGATGACAAAGATATACCTAATAATAAGCTCTCAAAAAAAGACGATGTAGTGGCAACCAAGGACAGTAAGAGACGGGAAAACGGCACTAGCATTGACAGCAAACGCCTCAGGAAAGATAAAAAGGGGGAATCTGAAGGGGAGAAGTTCTCTGGAAGTGACGTTATCCCCCACAGTCCAGTCATAAAGATTTCATACAGCACTCCACAGGGCAAGGGAGAGGTCATGAAGATCCCCTCGCGAGTCCATGGTTCAGTAAAACCATTCTGTCCCAAGCAACTAGTGCAGAATGGCTTAACTGCAAACGGCAAGATTCCATCTAATCCTACCAAGGAGCAAAGACACATTTTAGATGCTAGACGGTCCGGTCTTACTGTATCCATTCCCAAACTCAAACTGACGAGACCTTTCACCACCGTTTGTCAGGATTTGCCATCTCCAAAGATCCGCTTGAAACACCCACCGAGGCAGCGCAATGAGAGCGTGGTCGAATATGAGGCAGAACTTGTAGGAGATCCCAGGAGACGAAGCCCAAGGGCAACAGCACCCTGCCTCGCCCACTCTGAAGACTCTGGGGAAGGCAAAAACTCCCTGGAGTTGTGGTCAGCGAGTTCTGGAGAGGAGGCGGAACACGGCCACAATGACCTTACCCTTCTCATCAATTTCCGTAAGCGAAAAGCAGATTCCTCCAGTCTGTCAGTTTGCAGCAGTGACAGCTTGGATGAATCCAAGTCTTTCAGTTCTGATGGCACGTCACCAGAGCTGTGTGATTTGGCACCTGGCGAGGATCTATCTGTAACCTCATCTTCACTACCATCACGGGACGATTGCAAGACTGTTCCCCCACTCACAGTGCGGCTACACACCCGCAGCATGACAAAGTGTGTGACAGAAGAGGGTCACGCTGTGGCGGTGGGGGACATTGTGTGGGGAAAAATCCATGGCTTCCCCTGGTGGCCTGCACGTGTCCTCAGTATCAGCGGCACCCGCAAGGAGGAGACTGCCACTTCGGAGGCCCAGTGGCCCCAGGCAAAGGTGGCATGGTTTGGTTCTCCTACAACATCCCAACTTTCTGTTGCCAAACTTTCACCCTTCAGAGAGCTCTTCAGGTCCCGTTTCAATCGTAAAAAGAAAGGGATGTACCGCAGAGCCATCCTGGAGGCAGCCAAGGCTGTTGGACACATGAGCCCAGAGATTACGTCACTACTTTCCCATGGCGACACATAGGTTAGTTGTTACATTATGTGTGGTCACTTCAACTTTCCACGCAAGACCATTTTAATCTTTGACTGTTTTTATAACCATAATGTTAAACTTTGGGAAATAATTTATTTGAAAAATACTATGTTGAGTCTTTTGCAGGATGCTGTGAAAATATAGGTGGAATGCTGGACTATGTTGCCCAAAGCAGAATACATGTCGTAAATGATCCATTATTACCTCTAAAAATTTGTGAATTAATTAAGGACATAGGGGAGTATTTTAAAACATTTTTAAGCATTTATTTTTAGGCATTGATTATTGCCATTTTAAAAAGGACTTTCTGTGTTGGCTACATGAGCTGACATCTTTGTCAGCAACAATTATAAGTACAGTACAGTGGGACCTTGGGCTGGGCAATATGGCGGGAAACTATATCACAATATGTGTTTTATATCGGTTGATATCGATAATTGTTGGTATTTTTAATGACCTATCGAAAATAAGGACCAGGAGAAAAATCTGTAAAATTAAAAAACATTTTTGTTTAAAATGCAACCTTTCTCTGATTATATTCTCCTCTGCTATCAAGGCATAAGGAAATGTCAATGCAACCATGGAAAACACTAAGTCAGTCAATGTAAACAATATTCTAAAATGACATTTAACACTTAACAATAACCTCCTAAACTTAAGGTGCAAAAATAAGGAATATGCAAGAAATGCTAAATGAAGTGTAACAAAATAGTGCAAAGTGTGAAAATGCAATCAGAGAAACCCGACAACTATTTTCAGCAGGTTTCGTGCCAGGAAGTTATGGCTGTGCTCAAGAGCAAGCGCGGCAAAGATGGTGGTATTACCGGTGTTGGTAGGGACAAGCACCTTGCATAGTTTATAGACCACATTAAAAAATTTAAAAAACTGCCATAAAGATGAGGGGACATTTCCTGTTTTATCGACAATTCTTCGCTTCATGTAGCATAGAGATGGTTCACATTTCAACCATAACGGTACCAATTTCAATACCGGTTACTCAACAATACCAATTTTTGGTACTTTTGTGTGTGTTTAAAATATATTAGTTATATGGTAATAAAATGTAATTTTTTTATTGCAACATTTAAAAATTAGCTAAATATGATAACGTCTGTCCAGTTGTTATATGTTGTTTTATTATTATCATTTGCAAGTATTAAGTTGCAAGTCCAAGACGTTAAATAGCTGTGATGAATAGTTTGTGTTTTTTGTTGGGCCCTAAAAAGTGTTAATACTGCAAGTATTGTACTACCAGCAGCTTGATTGTAACGTTCATCTTAGTTGTAGTTTTCATTACGAAATTTTGAGGTATTGGAATCGCTAATGCTAGCAGCAAACCCAATGTACCGTATTTTCGGATTATAAGTCGCAGTTTTTTTCATGGTTTGGCCGTGGGTGTGACATATACTCCGGAGCGACTTATGTGTGAAATTATTAACACATTACCGTAAAATATCAAATAATATTATTTATCTAATTCACGGAAGAGACGAAGCAAATGTCAGCAATCGTCACACACACGTCAACCAATAAGAATTCGGCGGGGGAGGGTCATGGCAGAAGTGCATTGTGGGTCATGGGATGCTAACTGCTATATGCTATATGCTACTGCCGTAGCTATTAAAATGGTTCATTTAAAAAAAAAACTGAGAAGGGCTGAACAAAAATGGCACCGAAAAGGAAATCATATACTGCAGTGTACAAACTGGACGTAGTGAAATATGCAGCAGAGAACGGCGATCGAGCAGCAGAAAGAATGGACGCTAGCGGCGCATACCAGGAGCGACAACGAGGAAGAAGATTTCATCGGATTTAGCAATCAGGAGTGACAGATTGTTTGGTAAATGTATAGCATGTTCTATATGTTATAGTTATTTGAATGACTCTTACCATAATATGTTACGTAAACATACCAGGCACGTTCTCAGTTGGTTATTTATGCGTCATATAACGTACACTTATTCAGCCTGTTGTTCACTATTCTTTATTTATTTTAAATTGCCTTTCAAATGTCTATTCTTGGTGTTGGATTTTATCTAATAAATTTCCCCCAAAAATGCGACATATACTCGAGTGCGACGTACGGTATATATGTTTTTTTCCTTCTTTATTATGCATTTTCGGCCGGAGCGATTTATAATCCGAAAAATACGGTATATTAGCATCAAGCTAGCACATTTTTGTGAAAACTGGAGTCTACTTCATTTTTGTTGGAGCGTTTTTGGGTCAATTTCCTTGTTGGCATTGAAAATTGCAACATTATCTAAAATTAGTTTGGCTGAGCCCACTGCCAGTGCTGCTGGAGAGATTGCCAAGTGCTGTAGTGCAAATAGAGTCGGCAAACAAGTGTGTCGTCACGCACAACTCAGGTACTATGATATGGCACCGTTGGATTTATGTGAAACAGTGCCCGGTACGACCGGCTGGTTTTGGTCTGTGCCAAAAAAGTACTGGATTTAGTATCCATCCCTATCGCGGCACTCATTTTTAGTGTCTCTTCTAGCTCCATGCAAATAATCCACTGCGAGACAACAAGATGGCGCAACCAAACCTAATAGTTGATACTGTTACCAAATTGGCTGTTGGCATGTCACTCCCACTGATCAGTGATCACTTTCTGGGTTGCTTGATTATCAGAGAGCGAGTTCTTTTGTTAAGGCAACCAACTTTGCTTAGCAATGTCTGATTTCTTCCGATAAAGACGAAAAAATTATCGTAATGTTTTTTCGAACGGAATTTTTATCGATTATGTGTGTATTGCGATATATACTTATCGTTTTATCGCCCAGCCGGAGCGGTACCCTTAGTTTTTGTATGCCCCACTTTTTGTATTATTTGGTTTTTGATGAAAAATGTTGCAAACATTTTCCCCCCGTTTTCATATTTCGACTTAGTTATCATGCGTGACAATTACAATTACGCACAATTACATTACGCGTAACAATCTAGATCATTTGCCTGTGTTGGGAATGTAACGATATGAACATTTCATATCACGCTTATCTTGACCAAAATGATCACGTTAACATTGCGATATTGTTGAATGTGCTCAAAAAGTCCTTATGCACACACAAAACATTTTTGATCAAGTTATTTGTTCAAATAACAAAAAAAAATTGTCACACTGTTAGAAAACCCACTGATTTGAATGTTGTTTTTTTTTCGGGCCTTCAAGTTATTTAAAATATTAATGCGATTAATCACATTTTGTTCAAAGTGAACTCAAAATGAATCACAATTAATGACATATATTTTGTTCATCATTATTAAGTGCACCCTGGATGGATCATTTTTAAGTTTTTCAGACCATGACTGGACATTTAGTTTTAATTAAATGTTAGTTTTTTTAAACAATATACTTTTTTAAACAGCTCAACACAAGATAGACATAAACAATAAGAAAATTACCTGCAGTGTGTTGGTGTTTTGCGAGATTTTGTATTTTGTAGGAATTTTTGAAATTTGTCTTTCTGTGTTGGCCCTGTGATGAGGTGGCGACTTGTCCAGGGTGTACCCCGCCTTCCGCCCGAATGCAGCTGAGATAGGCTCCAGCGCCCCCCGCGACCCCGAAAGGGACAAGCGGTAGTAAATGGATGGATGGATGGACAGAATTTGTGTTCCTACAGAATACAGAATTTGTATTCTGTATTCCTGCTGTAAGAACACTTGCATTTAGAGAAAAGGAGCTACACTTCCATGTTTAAATACCAGTTTCACACGTTAACAACACAAAATGTGGACTGTTACGATCATGCTTTGATTGTCAAAGATGTTTGGGAATGTAATCTGTGATATTTTTTTTACCTGAATAAATGCTTCTGATATTTTGTACATTACTTGGTTTACAAGTTAATGGTATTCATATCACTGCATGTCTTTACCTTCTCTATTTATTAATTAAGTGAAATATTCAGTCTGCTAAACATTCTTTAATTGAGGACTATCTACCAGAACATGTTGTCAAAGAATATACACAATAGTTCAGCCTGCCAGAATCCCCCACCTCCCCATATTCCTCAACTGATGTACTCGTATTTATGTATATCACAGATTACATTACAAAACATCTTTGACTATCCATGATCGTTATGTAAGAAATGTTTTCATTTTGTTAGTGGAGTTAGACCAAATGTGACGCATATTGCTTCTTCTGTGAAGCTGCAAGTGTGTGATTGGTTTAAGAAGACATGTTTTGAAGACGTGAAAGTCTTTGTTAAAGTAGTGACTCTAAACTTTCTGCCTAGCGGTTTTCCTTTCTGCTGAGCTTTTTATTGCATTTTACAAAACCAGTTGCAGTAAGAATCTACATTTCGTGTTATCAATGCAGTAAACTGTAATCCAAACACGGAAGTGAAGCTCCACCCTTCTGAGTGCAAGTGTGCCAGCAGGCATTTGCTGATTTGTGATGACGGCTCACGGCGATCGTTGAGTAAAATAGTTTTGAGTTGTCGGGGGAACGACTTGCCATGGCTTTGGACCTGGGCTTTCCATAATGGACCATTTTGATTTTCCATTTCTGCTCGCTATTTAACCCCGCTCGTGGCTTAACAGGAACGGAACGCAACTACATTTTCCCACACTGTAGAATGGATCAAGGGTCAGACAGCATACACGCGTGATAATTGTGTAACAAAATCTGTTATTTCTGGCAGACGTGGCGTTCTACGCTTTTGAGCGGCCCTTGAACACACCGTAAACACTCCGTTTCGTATTGTAGTATATAGAATGATCCCTATGTGCACTGCTCAGAGAGCACATCTTGTAGGTTCAATGTGCACAATTAAATAGCTTAGTTGCAGACAGCAATGTGTTTATATAAATTTAGATTGAGGTGTGTCGTCTCCTAATGGAGAAAGACCTCAATGTCACTTGTTTTTATGTTAGCATTAAAGCCAGCAAGCTGTCACCATTCAGTCTTAGTTTATCAAAGTGCAGTTATCAATCACGTTTTTTTTGATAATTTCAATTTAAAACGGTAATACTAACTGTCAGGAGTTTTCCCGTGGTTATCATTAATACCACTTATCGTTGCATTCCGAGCCTGCGTATAACTCCGTGGAATCGAGTGCTCAAGCAAAAAATCCGACATGTTGGCCACTCAGTCCTTGTGCTTTTTTGTTAACTGACAATGACTACAAAATAAAACCCCCGGGGGGCCAAAGAAAGATGTAATGTCAGCACTTTGATGAAGAAGGTGTGAAACACTATTCATTTCGGCTACTTTCACAATGTGGAGTAGGATGTACAATTCTTATTTTTTGGTGGAAAATTATATTTTTATGTAGTCATTCACATTACATAAACACGCGATGTCTAAGGTGAACACAATCTGACTGGCATGCAGACATGATGTCATGACGTCACACACGCTGCAGTGTTGACAGAAGTAAACATGGCTCCAATTCGAGTAGGTCTCAGTCCTGGCGCATTTGTGGCAATTTCAAGAATTTTATGAACCAAAATATTGCACGTAGAAGATTAAGAAGAAAGAGGGCAAGCATTCTGGCTTGTGCAGTTTGTGGGGCATTTGCTTTGACCTCTGCTGTCAACTATTTAGCAACAGTCTATATTGACGAATAATTATGAAATAACGCTTATCGCTTTTTATTACTTATTATTCGGGTGAGCGATACATACGTATCTGTTTTATTTCCATATACAAAGGAGGCCTGAGTAGGATTTAAAAAATTTGGAATTGCACTGTTCACATCAACATGAAAAAAATGGGATACAGGTTTCATATGGAAAGATAAATAGGAATTGACCTGCCGTGTGAACAAGGCCTTCAACTCTTCCCTCCTCCCTCTGCGCATATCGCCATCTCTGCCAATTAGAGTCTTTAATAATATATGTATTTAACATTTGCTGCATGTAAAATTATAGTTATCTTTAAAATGGTGTTTTGGGTGTCTGGAACAAATGAATTAGATTCACATTATTTCTGATGGAAAATTTTGCTTCGGTTTTCGTTGGAACTTTTGTAACAGCTCACAAACAAAAATCGAGGTACCATTGTATAGTGTAAATCGAACATACAGTGGAACACAATTTGTTCTCTGATGTTGGTCGACCTCCAAATTGTTTTGCTTTCAAAATAATTTTTTCAAAAGAAAACTAATATGATTTGATCGTTTCTAGAGTCCATTGCCATCATAAAACCGTTTAACTTTACTGGCAGTTTTAATTAACATTATTAAAAAGTTAATCACTGTATAGCAGGGGTACATCAAGTTACGAGCTCAATTGGTTTCACGACCATGCTCATAACTCAAAAACTCATACCTCAAATTTATGCTCTCAACTTAATAAAAAGTTTAGAGGCAGCTTGTATCACAAAATACACTTACTATAAGTTGGGGTATTTCTAAAGTTGAGGTGCCAATGTATATAATGCAATACACTTCGTAATCACTCCTAACTTTTATTTTACTTTTTCTTTTTTTGAAAATGAGAAATTGAACGTAGATCCGTCTCACATAAAATTTCTTAACATTGACACACATGTCAAAAGTTAATCACTGTCAAATCAGTAAAATGCTACTTTAACAGTTACCTTGACATTTGGTGTTAAAGTAGTTAGTGCTAGTTGCTAATGTTATAAGTCAGCACCTCTGTATGGATTTTAATATCTTTACATCACAGTTTTTATTACGCTGACTCATCCCTGTGGATTTTGTACTTTATTGCCACCAGAAGTGAGTAGTAACGCAGTACATTTACTTAAAGGTACTGTTTGCAACTTTCTCACCGTAACATTTTTCGGCTACGTTCACACTGCAGAGTAGGATGTCCAATTCCAATTTTTTTTTTTAAATCTGATCTTTTTATGTAGTCTTTCACATTACATAAAATGCGAACTCTACTGTGAACACAATCTGACTCGAATTCAGACATAATGTCATGACGTCACACATGCTGCAGTGTGACAGTAATATAATTCAAAGGAAAAAATATAACAATAACCCCACCGTCTAGCTTAAGTTATATTTACACCGTGAAATTAATTCGGCGTAAAATAATTTGAATGTTTCGTTAGTCAGTAGACCAAAAATAATACACCACATAGATCAAAGAACTTCAAGAAACCATTGATCTTATTGATTCAAATCATCCACAACATCGTTATTCACACTTTATTTAGTGATGTAAGAATTAAATGTCCATTTATACAACAATTTTGGCAATGTCATTGACTTGTAAACCGGTAATTGAAAATAATTCACTGCAGTCAAAAAGTTGACCAAAATAGATATTTTTTTGTATGTCTTTGACGATCACAATAAACACGAGTGTCATTTAAACTAGGGCTGGGCGATAAAACAATATCAATATATATCGTGATAGACACATAATGAATATCAATAAAAATGTGATTAATAAAACATTGGAAATATATATATATATATATATACACTACCGTTCAAAAGTTTGGGGTCACCCAAACAATTTTGTGGAATAGCCTTCATTTCTAAGAACAAGAATAGACTGTCGAGTTTCAGATGAAAGTTCTCTTTTTCTGGCCATTTTGAGCGTTTAATTGACCCCACAAATGTGATGCTCCAGAAACTCAATCTGCTCAAAGGAAGGTCAGTTGTGTAGCTTCTGTAACGAGCTATAAACTGTTTTCAGATGTGTGAACATGATTGCACAAGGGTTTTCTAATCATCAATTAGCCTTCTGAGCCAATGAGCAAACACATTGTACCATTAGAACACTGGAGTGATAGTTGCTGGAAATGGGCCTCTATACACCTATGTAGATATTGCACCAAAAACCAGACATTTGCAGCTAGAATAGTCATTTACCACATTAGCAATGTATAGAGTGTATTTCTTTAAAGTTAAGACTAGTTTAAAGTTATCTCCATTGAAAAGTACAGTGCTTTTCCTTCAAAAATAAGGACATTTCAATGTGACCCCAAACTTTTGAACGGTAGTGTATATATTTTTTTCTTTGTCGGAAGAAACGGGAAGTTTCGAAGGACGGTTGGTTGCATGAACAAAGGCACTCTTTGGTAACCGAGCAAAACGGGATCACTGATTAGTGGGAGTGAGACACTAACAGCCAATCAGGTAACAGTATCAACTATCACGTTTAGTTGCGCCATCTTGTTGTCCCGCGTTTGATTCTGTGCAGAGTGAGAAGAGACACTAAAATGAGTGCTGCAGAGGGCGAATAAATTGTCGATAAAACAGGAAGAGTCACCTTGAGTACAATTTTTGGCTACACTACCACCCACAGTGGATTCAGGAGCTTTCCACTGCTTTAAGTGAAGATTAACTAAGTTCTTTGATGCTTCAACCTCCCCCATGTTTTTGTGCGACCTCTTCCCATAAAGTTGTACATTGGATCCTTGCAAATTTATGGATGTTTGGATAAAAGAGATGTTTTTACTGGAAAATCCTCACATGATCTCCAAATTTTAACTAACCTTTCCAATAGTGATGGGTCCGGCAACACCGATGCATCGGCGCATGCGTCAAGCTCATAGAGCGATACCCTGTGTCGGTGCGCGTATCGCTTTTAGAAAGTCACGTGACCGAACACGAGCTGTTTTGGTCACGTGACCGCTCATGAGCTGTTCTGGTCACGTGACCGCTCGTGAGCTGTTCCGGTCACGTGACCGATACGCGAACTGTATCGCACTGACGCCTGCGCGCCAAACTGTGTTTATTAGGAAGCGGCGCAATGCGTGTTGTTGACGAACACCGTTAGGGCCGCTTGTTGTCACTGTCACTCAAAGTTGCATTTCAAAATTACACAGTATAAATGTGTTTATTTTGTTTAGAATTCAAATGGGTTTGATTTGGTGCGCGGCACATATTTGCTGTGCGGCGCACAGTGTGCGCGGAGGACGCTTGAGAACTGCGCAATTGCGCAGGCGCGCACCTTAGAGGGAACATTGCTCACAGGGCACAGAGGAGGCGTCAGTGCGATACGGTTCGCGTATCGGTCACGTGACCAAAGCAGCTCATGATCGGTCATGTTACTTTCTAAAAGCGGTACGCGCACCGACACAGGATTTCGCTCTATGAGCTCTACGCATGCGCAGATGCATCGGTGTTGCCGGACCCATCACTACTGTTACTAGAGAAAGGTACAGGGATGACGGTGTGGCGAAGTTGGTAGACTGGCCGTGCCAGCAATCGGAGGGTTGCTGGTTACTGGGGTTCAATCCCCACCTTCTACCATCCTAGTCACGATACATGTTCACATTATTTATTGACTGTATCTAAAAAAGATAAAAATATATTTTTATTTAAATGAAGATATGAAATAATCCTAAATGAAATACAATGACTTGGTTTATATTATTGTATATACTAGGTCATAAAATCAGTGTCAGTTGAGTCGGTCCATAGGTTGCCTGTAGGGATTTTTAATGTCCAGCAGATGTCAGTATTTAGTGACACAGTATCGACACAGTATCAATACAGTTTTGCAATGTGTCGAAACGCTTCATGAGGCCTCATCAACCCATCACTACTTTCCAATGACTTAGAAGGAGTGTACTGCGCTGCACTGGGACAATGCACTCCCGTGGAAACTGCCACAATGCGATAATGTGTGTGAATAATCTAAAAACTGTTAGCGTATGTCCATTAATGCTCAATGGGACTCAACAGAATTTGTTGGAAAGGTTTCAATGCCTAACCCATTGCTGCAGCTAAATGGGTCTAATATTTATACACATCGGTCTGTTTGACCGATGGGTTAATGTTGTCTGATGAAACAAAGTTATGTTTGTTTCTCAAACTTTCTCACACACAGAGACACAAATACACACGTTACACCGCTTTTTTTCGCCACACAGCAGAGCGTTCATTGTGACGTACTAACAATCATTTGGACCAAAATAACACTTTAGTTTGCGTTGAATAAACAGACTGAACAATAACACATAACTTCAAGTGACTTCAACAGGCCACACTTGTCCTGCGGGCCATAGTTTGGACACCACTGCTCTAAATTATGTATGTGAGTGTGAAAGCCCCAAATGAGGTTGGATTGGATAGGATGGATGGATAGATAGATAGATAGATTCATGATTCATGGGGGTTTAATATCAAAGTAGTCTTCATAAATACTGTACTTACCCACCATGAACTACTAAACATGAGGAGTGTGAATCATGCAATAACTCGCAATTCAATTTGATTCAGAATCCAAACAGATTATTTCAATAAATTATATAGTAGAAAAAATATAATAAAACTATTTCAAAACGGGTTACAGGTTACAAGAGCTCCTCTTGGCTGCTGACGTATGAAATATATACAAGCTGTAAGTAACTGCAGAGATGACCTAAAAACACTTGATTGATTCTTAAAAAATCTAAAGTTTTTTTTTTGATTCTTGAAAATGATCCACCTATTTAGAAGCAGAATAAATAAGAATTGCGTTGCGTATATGATTTTTTTCTTTCTTCAGCACCCCAACTAATAATTTTTCGATCACCAACAGTAATGATAATGTGCGGTAAAATTCCTGACTGACTGAAAATCGTGGTGGCTTGTTTTGTCTTGATCACTTAAAAACACTCTTAAAATCTTTTACAAATTTAAACAGTACACTAGGGTTGTACGGTATACCGGTATTAGTATAGTACCGCAATAATAATGAATCATTTTCGGTACTATACTGTCTCTGAAACGTACCGGTCCCGCGTCGAAGTCACGTCGTGACATTGCTGGTTTACGAGCAGACGAGAACGTTCGGTAGCACAGAATCACAGAGTACTTAAAAGCAGACACAGTGTGTAGACAGAAAAGGGAGAACGGACACATTTTGCTTTAAAAACTAACGATAAAGGTGAAGTTATAACACTGAAACGCCCTCAGGAAGAGGTGCTTTAAGACATGGCTAGCGGCTAGTGTTTCTTACAATTATCATCCTTGCAGGACGAGGAATAGCTAAACATGCTTCACTACACATCGTAGCTACCATGAATTGATAAACGTGGACCAAGACTTAAACAAGTTGAAAAACTTATTTGAGTGTTACCATTTAGTGGTTAATTGTACGGAATATGTACTGTACTGTGCAATCTACTAATAAAAGTATCAATCAATCAAGCTCGCGGCATCAAAATGTAAACAAACGCCATGGGTGGATCTACACCTAACATCCACTGTAATGATATCAAGTACAAGCACGTATCTAGTTGATACTACTATGATTATGTCGGTATTTTTTGGCATCACAACATCTTTTGTTTTTAAAAAATGTATATTATGTTTATAAACTCAGGAAATATGTCCCTGGACACATGAGGACTTTGAATATGACCAATGTATGATCCTGTAACTACTTGGTATTAGATTGATACCCAAATTTGTGGTATCATCCAAAACTATTGTAAAATATCAACAACAGTAGAAAAAGTGATTATTACATTTTAACAGAAGTGTAGATAGAACATGTTTAAAGAGAAAGTAAGCAGATATTAACAGTAAATGAACAAGTAGATTAATAATTCCGTTTCTACCACTTGTCCTTAATAATGTTGACAAAATAATACAATGATAAATGATGCAATATGTTACTTCATATGTCAGCAGACTAATTAGGAGCCTTTGTTTGTTTACTTACTAATAAAAGACACGTATGTTCACTATTTTTGTTTAAGGACTTAACCAAAAACATGCACTTGGGGATAGGTTGATTGGCAACATGAATTGTTTTACGTGGACCCCCGACTTAAACAAGTTGAAAAACTTATTTGGGTGTTACCATTTAGTGGTCAATTGTACAAAATATGTACTGAACTGTGCAATCTACTAATAAAAGTTTCAATCAATCAATCAAAACACTAAATTGGCCCTAGTGTGTGAGTGTGAATGTTGTCCATCTGTGTTGGCCCTGTGATGAGGTGGCGACTTGTCCAGGGTGTACCCCGCCTTCCGCCTGAATGCAGCTGAGATAGGCTCCAGCACCCCCGCGACCCCAAAAGGGACAAGCAGTAGAAAATGGATGGATGGACTTAACTGCAATAAGAAACATGTTTAATGTACCCTAAAAATGTTTGTTAAAATAAAGCCAAAAATGCAATTTTTTTGTGGTCCCTTTATTTGGAAAAGTACCGAAAGTATCGAAATAATTTTAGTATTGGTACCAAAATATTGGTATCGTTACAACACTACAGTACACTATGAATACATTAAAACACTCAAATAACAATAACATTACTCTTAAGAAGCCAAAACATTATTTAGTATTTTTTCTGAAAAGGAAAATATATTGTTTGTTTTATTTATTTTTCAAATATATACATACAGATTTTATGAGCAAATGCAACAACCCTGTGATAATGATAACCATGCTAGTTTAAAAAAAAAAAAAAACATTTTCATATCGTTACATCCCTAATCCCAAACTAAAGCACACTGTCTGTCTGGGTGACAGAGATTTGTCACCTCTGAAACAGGACAAACACTGTTTGTAAAACGCATCCTTTACTGTGTTGTGTACCTTTATTTTGGTGAATAATTGACATTCATACACAGAGATATATTTTTCATTGATATTTTTTGCAACCCGTTTTTAACACTTACACATTAAATGCGTTTAAACGAAGTAAACCTCTCCATATTCCAAGTAAAACTCACTAGTTTCTTCAGAAGTAAGTTATTGGTAAGCATTATCAATCGGTTGTATTGATTGTTGTTGGAGACTGAAGGAACACTCCCATTTACCTCACTTTAAAGACACAATTCATAATTTCCACACAATCAGAAGATCCCCAACAATCGGTTATGGCCATCCCTAAGTTTAGTGTTCCAAACTGTACCGTGCTGAACTCTACTGCTGAGAGGAAACATTCCATAAATGAAGATAATGGTAGTTCCTATTATAAACTGAATACTGTAAGTGCAATCAGTGATGACAAACATGGTGACCATCTGTGTTGAAACTCTCAAAGCAACAATTAAACCTGTCTTGTTTGCTCGTTGTCTTTACTTTGTGTTTTTGCTTGTCTTTTGTCTTCTGTAGGAGGCTGGGTGCAGAAAGGAGGTCGCAAAGGTTTTTCTTCTTTCGTGAATTCTCAGACCCCGGTCATCAAGACCCAGGAGGGAATACGTGTGGTTGCCTGGGCTACTATTTATATGCTGTCCCCCCCTTCTTTCATTTCTTGTTCACAAGGCTGATGTAAAATGGCTGCCAAGGTGAGGACAAGGGAGCAAAAAAAAAGAAAAAAGGCCATGCACCCCATGGTATGCTGTGACTGTTCCTCCTTGTTTAATTTTCTAGAAGGAGTGGCTAGAATGGACCAACACTACAAGAACCAGAATGTATTTATTCTCTTATTGTTTTAGAATCCACTTTTGTCTCTGAACTTCCCAGTGTGCTGCTGTCATTCGGCACAGTTTGATGGAAGGGTTTAAAAAAGTCTTACCCTTTTTGTTCGCCCCAACCCCCCCCCCCGCGCCCACAGACCTACGTTTATAAAATGTGAACAGCTCCATCCAGTGAGTGGTAGTAACCTGCTCTTCTAGTGACCAGTGTTCCCCTTGTGCATGTTGATACTGATGTTCAGTCATTGTATGTCTCTCCTACATTTCATTTGGAACTTGAGAGGCGTCGGCCCCTTTCTCACTCTTCTTTTCCCGTCACTTGTAATTATTTAAAGCATTAAGAAAAAGCACTTTATCTGTACCTCGGTGGCCTGCTGTAAGCTCACTGTCAGAAACACTATTATTGTGAGCTACA
This sequence comes from Entelurus aequoreus, assembly GCF_033978785.1. Lineage (NCBI taxonomy): Eukaryota > Metazoa > Chordata > Actinopteri > Syngnathiformes > Syngnathidae > Entelurus > Entelurus aequoreus. The sequence goes on along the minus strand of NC_084739.1, from coordinate 42,735,884 downwards.
GCCCTGATAGGCAGCAGGGGAGCTAGGAAATCATTTGTGGTTGACTATCCAACGGCCTTGGAGATATGACTAACGTTTTTTGGATGGTTGCGTACACTGTATTCTCACATGGGTGTGTTTCTTTCTCAGCTCGTCTACCACACTACAAAAACCCCACATGTGACATTTCCTACTGGACAAACCTGGGTGAAATGCGTGTAAACCTTCCCTATGCAGTATCAGTTCAAGCTTTACGGTCGACTTTGGAAGAACAACAGAACATGCTGGAAGAATACTGTGAAGTCAACTGCTCATAGCCCGCGGTTATCGAGTCATTCGGCAAAGCAAACTGAAGCGCTGACCTTTAGTGAGCTTTTGTGTTGAAAGGCGCACTGTTTGAATAAGGGAGAGGGGCAGGAGCAGAGACCACTGGTGTAGAGCACAGGCCAGCCTGTATCTAAGAACTGCACACAGTCGCCCTCGGACAAGCAGCCTGGCTAATATCCGCTTGGCCACAAACGCTTAGCTTGTGATTAAGGCGGAAGAATGAGGGACTTTTTTTGTTGAGTTTTTTTTCCAAGGGGAGCAGATGACGACCATTCTGGTTCTCTGCGCTTTGACTGCCATCAAGCCCGGCTCGTTTTCCAGGCAGCCTTACACAGATTCTAAATGTATGTACGCCCAAAAGGGGAAACGCGTGTGAGGATTTTCCCATGTGTGTGCAACACGGCTATCAACTGTTGCCCATATTGGTCAATGTTATTGGCTACTTTGTTTTCTTTTTTGTTTTTGTTTTTTACGTGTACATAAAATAAAATATACAAGCAATATCAGCGATGTTGTGAATTGATTACTTTGACTAAATCAGCGTTATCACATGTTGGGAAATGTTTCACCAATTTTCCATTAATGAAAAAAAAATTTTTGAACGCAGTGGTTCCCAAACTTTTCACCAAGTACCACCTCAGAAAACACTTAGCTCTCCAAGTACCACCATCACGACCAACATTAAAATACAGTAGCGCAGTAGGCCTAGGTATCCATTAAAACATTAATTTTTTTAACAAGTAAATATGTTTTTGGCCACTATAACATTACACACGGTTTGAACAGTAACACTGTGTTTGAATGTAGGTAAATAAAACATTGTACTTTAATAAAGAGCTTATTTGGTGTACCACTAGATGGAGATTGGTACATGTACCAAAGTTTGAGAATCACTGGTTTAAAGGACTTCTTTCATTTTCACTTCCTGTTAATGTCATACATTGCTGTGGCAATATTTTACTGAACATATGCATAAACATCAATAATTGTGCCAATAAATATTAATGAGCTAAACTGAGTTAAAAACATAATCTGTAGATTTTACAGTTAAAAACTGGTAGCTCTGTTGCCAGAAGATTACCATAAAATTTACTGGGGGGTTTTTTAACACAGAATTGCTGCAAATGGAAAAACGGTACCATTGTTATGTTCAGAGTAAAATTTGGCGTTTGAGGCGGCAGTTTTTTTTACCGTAAAATCTACGGTGGTTTTTACGGTGTACGCTAAATGGTACACTTGTGACAACTGAGTTGCCAGTCTCTGCGCTAAAAAACTACGGTTGTCGTTGGAAGTGGAAAAACTTATTTTTACGGAAAAATTCTGGCGAGTGAGCTGCCATTTTTGTAGCCTACAATTGCTGTTTCTACAGTGCATTTAGGTAAATCTCATAACTAGCACTTTTATTTTTGCCCATAAAGTTCTGGCGTCTGAGTTGCCAGTTTTTTTGTTTTTTTTTACTGTAAAATCTACGGCCATTATAACAGTGCATTACTGTAAATAGAAAAAACTACCATTATTTTTACGGTAAAATTCTAACAACTGAGCCGCCAGGTTTTTTTTTTACAGTCAAATCAACGATTGTTTTTTTTACAGTGCATTACCGTAAATGTAAAAATAGTACCAGTTTTATTTTCATTGTAAAATTTTGGCAACTGAGCTGCCAGTTATTTAATGTCAAATCTACAGTCGTTTTACAGTGTGTTATTGTACATGTAAAAACAGTACCACTTGTATTTTTGCAATAAAGTTACAGCCTGAGTTTTTTAAATGTATTATTATTTCAAAATCTATGGCCATTGTTGCAGTGCATTACGGTAAACGGAAAAACTACCACTTATTTTTACGGTACAAATCTGGCAGCTGTGCTATTTTTTATTGACATATATATGGTTATTTTTACAGTGCATTACTGTAAGTGGAAAAAGCCGCTATTAATTTTACTGTGACTTTTGCAACTGAGCTGACAGTTTATTTTTCTTACCTTAAACCTACGGCCTATCTTATATTGCATAACAGCAGTGGTGTGCCGTCAGGGCAAGCAAGGCCTTCTCTGCTGGCCTAACATAACCAGAAATCATGATCATACTAATAAAGATTAAAGTATTTTTTTATTTACTTTATCTAAAAGTGTTCATATTATCTTAATGTCATATTATGCTCCTTCCAGTGCTGTTGTTTTTAGTTTAGAGTTTTTATCCAATCAGAATTCAGCTAGCTTATGTTGCCATGCTGTACCAAATCTGCCCCGTCCTGTGATTGGATACTCACTTGTTACTTAGCAGGAAGTAGGAAGTGTTGACCCACAAAGAAGGAGAACAAAATGTTGATTAGGTGGCAGATATATAATTGCAAGGCTGTTTTCAAGAAGGATATTTAAAGAGAAACTTCATCTTGTGAGACCATGTCAGCAATGAAATGGGGAAATGCCCGCCATTTCCACTCGAATTGACGAGGGGTACCACTGGCTTATACGGCGTCCAATGGGTGCTACAAATTGTGAGTTCAAATATTTTAGTCCTTAATTTTTTCACGTTTATTATGTTTTTTGAAATTGTAATTTTGACAGTACCACATAAGATATGTTTTAATTGCTGATGCGGGTTTATTGATTTTTAAATGCGCCAGAAAATAACCCGTTTTGTACAATGTCTAGTAGTGCGTAAATGTGTTTCTGTATAGTATTTCTCCAGTAATGGTCATGTGGTGACATACATGATGGTATTTTGAGAGGTAATCATTGAAGTCGGACATCACTGAAGGCCTAGGTGGGAAACGGACGGCCCACCACTGGGTTACAGTAAACGGAAAAACAGTACCACTTTTATTTTTACAGTAAAATTCTTGCAGCTGTGCTCTTAGTTTTGTTTTTTTTGTACTGTAAAATCTACGGCCATTTTGACAGTGCATTACGGTAAATGGGAAAACTACCACTTATTTTTACAATTAAATTCTGCCCTTTTTTTTTGTAAAATCTGTGTTTTTTACAGCGTGTAAAATGTTCGACTGCTTGCTGATGGTGGGTTTCACTTGCACATTTTTTATTGTAAAAGCATATTTCCCCTCAATTTGTTTGAATTCTGAATCGTAAGATGTCAGAGGTTCATGTTATTCACAATTAAGATGATAGATGATAGACTTTACTTTTGCTAACGGGTGTGAGCGCCACCTCCAGGGTAAAATTGTAACATGATCGATTACAGCTCAAAATCAATGACATTTATTTGAATTGTGCTTCTTTTAAACTTGTAGTTGCGCACTTGTTGGAAATAAACCTAAACCATAACTGTGTTTGTTGCTGTGTTTTGCGGCTAAGGTTATCCAGGGTAAATCCCACCTAACTTTATCCGTGTATCCTCACCCTGTGTTTCATTGTAGACTATTGCCACATTTCTTTTAACACTAAACCTTGCTTACCTCACCATCAGCAGCTGTTAGACTATTGTAGTGAATCACACCTGAGCCATCTTTCATGAATAGTATCTTTAATGGACGTGTGAAAGTAAACAATGTGATAGAGAACATTTTACAACAATCATAGATATCTGGTCAGGACACTGTGCTTGGAGGCTGAAATTGGCGGTCGTACTTGACAGCCGCAACCACTTCATGACTTCACAATTGTTATGGAGTACAAAACTAGACGTTGAGTAATCCCTCGACATACATCGCGGACAATAACTGATAGTCTGCTTTGCCAGTCCAAATGTATTCGCTGTTTTTCGTAGTCTGTCGTTGTCTCTCCTTCGACAAATGGACAAAGTTTTTCACTAAGTGGAATCACAGCTGACCTGGACATTCTAAAGTTCTCTTGCCGTTCAGGTGGCGCAACACACTCGGTGACTAATAGAGATGCGCGGTTTGCGGACACAACCGCGTAGTCTGCGGATAAACCGCGGGTTGGGCGGGTGAAATGACGAAAAAAATAGACTTTAAATAGATTCGGGCAGGTGGCGGTTGAACAAATTCGGAAATATGTATACATAGTTAAATGTTGTTACCCACATACGAAAAACGAGCAGCACTCTTTGAAACAGTCAATTATTCATCAGGCACTGCAGCACAACACAACACAACAGAAGAAGAAGAAAAAAAGAAAAAGATGGCAACGCCGGCAGCAAACGTGGTACGCGACAAACTAAAAAAGGGAATACTAAAGACGCATCTCCGATTGGCTACAATGTAAGGCTATTTAGCCTGCTTTGTTTGTCGCGACCGTCTATTTTTATTATAATTCAAGTTTGATGATAAAGTGCAGTCTGATGGGTTTGATTTCCCCCCTTAAAGGCCTACTGAAATGAATTTTTTTTATTTAAACGGGGATAGCAGATCTATGTGTCATTCTTGATCATTTCGCGATATTGCCATATTTTTGCTGAAAGGATTTAGTATAGAACAACGACGATAAAGATTGCAACTTTTGGTATCTGATAAAAAAAAAAGGCTTGCCCCTACCGGAAGTAGCGTGACGTAGTCAGTTGAACATATATGCAAAGTTCCCTATTGTTTACAATGATGGCCGCATGAAGTGAGAGAGATTCGGACCGAGAAAGCGACAATTTCCCCATTAATTTGAGCGAGGATGAAAGATTTGTGGATGAGTAAAGTGCAAGTGAAGGACTAGTGGGGAGTTGAAGCTATTCAGATAGGGAAGATGCTGTGAGAGCCGGGGGTGACCTGATATTCAGCTGGGAATGACTACAACAGTAAATAAACACAAGACATATATATACTCTATTAGCCACAACACAACCAGGCTTATATTTAATATGCCACAAATTAATCCTGCATAAAAACACCTGCGTGTTTGTTACGCTAGCTCCTAGCTCCTCTGCTAGCTCCTAGCTCCATAGAACACGCCAATACAATTCAAACACCTGATCAACACACACAATCACTCAGCCCAAAAGACCGTTCACCTAACCCAAGGTTCATAAAGCTTATATATTTTTAAAAAGTTACGTACGTGACGCGCACATACGGTCAAGCTATCAGATGTTTAGCAGCCAAGGCTGCATACTCACGGTACCTGATATTCAGCTAGGAATGACTACAACAGTAAATAAACACAAGACATATATATACTCTATTAGCCACAACACAACCAGGCTTATATTTAATATGCCACAAATTAATCCTGCATAAAAACACCTGCGTGTTTGTTATGCTAGCTCCTAGCTCCTATGCTAGCTCCTAGCTCCATAGAACACGCCAATACAATTCAAACACCTGATCAACACACACAATCACTCAGCCCAAAAGACCGTTCACCTAACCCAAGGTTCATAAAGCTTATATATGTTAAAAAAGTTACGTACATACGCAAAAAAAAGTTGCGCACATACGGTCAAGCGATCAAATGTTTAGAAGCCAAAGCTGCATACTCACAGTAGCACGTCTGCGTCTTTGTCATCCAAATCAAAGTAATCCTGGTAAGAGTCTGTGTTGTCCCAGTTCTCTACAGGCGTCTGTGTATCGAAGTCAAAAGTCCTCCTGGTTAGAGTCTCTGTTATCCGAGTTCTTCCATCTTGACTGCATCTTTCGGGAATGTAAACAAAGAAGCGCCGGCTGTGTACTGTTGTTGCTGACTACGTTCGAAAAATACGTCCATTTCGCACCGACAACTTTCTTCTTTGCTTGCTCAGCTTCCTTCTCCATCATGCAATGAACATGATTGGAACAGATTCACGAACACAGATGTCCAGAATACTGTGGAATTATGAAATGAAAACAGAGCTTTTTCGTATTGGCTTCAATGTGGAAGGCATACCCGTGTTCGCCGGGCTACGTCACGCGCATACGTCATCCTCAGAGGCGTTTCGAACCGGAAGTTTAGCGGCAAATTTAAAATGTCACATTGTAAGTTAACCCGGCCGTATTGGCATGTGTTATAATGTTAAGATTTCATCATTGATATATAAACTATCAGACTGCGTGGTCGGTAGTAGTGGGTTTCAGTAGGCCTTTAAGCTATTTGCCTTGGCCAATAAGTTGCAGGTAATTTATTATTATTTATTAAAAAATGTTTTGTTTAAATAGGGATGACATACATATGTTATTGTATAATTTAAGTTTGTGCGCGTGATTGACAGCCTAAGGCTTATGAGGCACATTTTTTATTTATTTTTTTATTTCAACTTAAAAACGTATGAGCCTATGCCTATGCCTACAACATAGGCTATGTGTTTATCTTTATTTTCCTGCCTGTCGTTGACTATGGAGATTGTCTGATATTTTGTCATGGCTGCAAATCAATCAATAAAGGTTCATCTTTGTCGCGAAATTGTACACTGTTTCACTGTGCACCCGCCCTCGTCCCTATTTGAGCATTATAATGTTAACAAGTTAATATTCATTGAAATAAATTCAGAACCTTTTTTTACCTAACGAAAATATAGGCCTGGTCTTTCTAAAACATTTTTTTAACTTTTTAAAAGCATCGTTCTGCTTGCTGCAACTGCGCACACAAAGTGTGAGGAACGCACTCCTGATCTGAGGGCATTGGCAACAATAGTCAACACTTTCTTAATGGAAATGACAATAATATCATAATAATGATAAATAATATTATCACGCATTAACATCTCTTAGCCACTAATGCGTGGCCAAGAGATATTCATGCGTGGAACGCATTGAATGTCTTTGTTGCATTGGATCAGTCTCCTTTCTTTAACAGGCAAAAGCTTTCTAACCTCACTAATGCCTTGCATCGTCTATATTAGATATATAACAACGGGCGGGTGGCGGGCGGGTGTGGTTTTGATAAAATGTTGGTTCGGGTGGATGGCGGGTGGATGACGACTTTTGTGATGCGGTTGCGGATGAAATAATTGCCTATCCGCGCATCTCTAGTGACAAACATATCCCACCAGGCTGCCGTTCTTCCAGGCCTTATCCGAAACCGTCGCTCAACATTGCTATGTTGCCGTCTGAGATGTGTTGTAGCCTAAATAGCTGCAATCGCGCGTTTGCTTCTCTTAAGGTATTCATGTGTGATTTCCACACGGGCATGTCTGGATGACTCGCCTCCATCTTTCCAATGTCACTTCCTGTGTGGGGCGCGGTCTTTCTGGCGTCACTTTCTCTCCGAACTCAGTTTGTAAACGATCAATGATACAAAGCTAAGAGCCGAAGATTCAAGAAATAGACGGCGCAATTACCCGTGTAAAAAATTCTCCAAGGAGGGGGACCTTAAACGCTGGTTTAGTGTGGCTGACACGAGGCTTAGGCTAAATAATTATTCGTTTAAGGGGTTATCCGGCTTAGTGTAGCCTTATTTTTGAGATAAGAAGGATTAGCATTATGCTAGCTGGTGTTAAATGTGTGCATATTGTTCTAAAAACTAAACAAACTCTTTTAATGTCGTGTATCGTTGATTTGAGATGAAAATGAACAATTGAAGTAATAAATCCTGGTGTGTGTGCTAGCCAGGCCATATAAATGATAGCTAACTTTGCGAATATTTACGAAGAAAGTGCTCAGATATAATGACTCCAAAACGCTGTTTCCAAACGAACTGACTTGTACTTATATTACTTATATGACACTTTGTACTTGAAAGACATAAAATATTGCACATTTAGACGAGAAAAGCACTACATTTGCATGAACTTTAGGCTCTGCCTCCACCAATACGTGTTCCTTTGAAGGCAGTAGTGGTGTTGAACAGGATATTATATTTAATGTGAGCTGAGCCATACACCCTTGAAAGGTCACTTGATCCCAACATTTAGCGATACTCACCTGGACTCTCCCTCCTCGACCCCACCTTGCCCGCTCATATTTCATAAATGTGGTTTGGCTCAGTGTCCTTTCATGTGTTTCATAATCATACCCTCAGTTAGGTTTCTGTCAGAGCAGAGTCGCCTCATGGCAAGCATTGAGTCAGCAGGAAGGGATAGGCCATAAAGGAGGCATCTGCTTGTCGGATTAGTTTATTACCACGACTACAGGCAACAGTTTTTGTGTTGGTCAGTTTCAGGAATAAAATTAAAAAAAAAACATTTTAGTGGAAATATTAGGTGCATTATGGTACAACGTGACCATGGGCAGGTCTTGACTTAATACACGATGAACCAAAATGTTGTTGGAATGTATTATTATTATATTCTGCTATTTTTACCAGCTGAGATTTCACAAAATGCTTTTAAAGTATTCTTCTAAAGATCGTGTAGACTGGAGCAGTTCCATTTATGCTTACATATTTGTTATTTCTGCAAGCTTCTTCGACCAGGGATTTTTGTGAAAAAGTATTTGATTGGTGATTAATAATGCGGATCATAATGGTCGACCCCCTCTGGCTGACACTGTATTTACTTTATTGACAAGCGGCTAGTACTCCATACACAGTGTGGAGCCGCTCCCTAAAGATAATGAGATTAACCACCTCCATTATGGCAAACAAACTGCATTTCTTAGTATATTAGATATCATTATCAAGTTACATTATCACCGAAGGATAAGGCTAAACATGTTACACATGCATGCTAATAGCTAAGCTAACTGTTAAGCTAGCTTTAAAGAATACCAAGAAATATGTGCTTAAAGAAGTGTAGATGTAAGCATGTTATAGCAGAAAGTAAACAGTTAATAATAGTGTCAGGTTCAAACACTGATGACATCTATGAAACAAGACAAGAAGCAAGGAATTAAACAGAGACAGAATTAAATTTAGCTCAATGAGGAGAAACGCGTAGACACTATACACTTGGACAGTGTCTCAACGCGCTCTGACGAAAGATTGTACGCCTCCTCTTTTATTTGGACTTTCCCTGATTACATGGCAACTGCTTTTTGTAAAGGGACGGGGGTCGTAAACAGCCATCGCCTCTGATTACAGTTCAAAGAAAAGGTTGGTTCAAAGAAAAGGTTGTTAAAGAGTTCAAAGAAGAGGTCGTAAAACAGTTCAAAGAACATGTCACCTGGAGGGGAGTCTGGTCCTGCTTCCTCTCCGCTTTGTAGTTCTCGGGTCAAGACAAAATCTTTCTGTGGATTACAATACATCAAAGAAACAAAACACCTTCATGTTGCTTCCCATCCTACACAGTGGAGTTTTACAAGCATTCTTCTTCGTAGGATCAAAGACAGCTTTTGTCTTCTCGCCGGGAACTCATGGCAACACAAAGTTTTGTGATAACTTAGATACAATTATTCTGACAAACAGGAAATTAAAAAGTAGATAAGTCTAGAGCAGGGGTTTCTAAAGAGGGCCGCAGACTTAAAATCAAAGGATGTGGGCGCCATTTTGATATGTTTTACTTTAAAATTCAATACAATATATAGATTTTTTTTTTTTTGGCCAGAATTTTTCTGTTGAAATAACTGGTGTTGTTTTTCAATTTACAGTAATTTACTTTAAAAAAACACTGTAAATTGTAACAATATTTTTTTTTCAGTGAACTTTTTCTCGTAATATAACACCTTTGCTCTTCTATTTCACATTCTTAATTTTTATTTTTTTTTTTCATTTTAAATTTTTTGGTAATAATGTTTTTAGAATGTGCCACAGGTCAATTAACAATTAACTGCAGGCCACAAATGGCCCCCGGGCTGCACTTTAGTCACCCCTGTTCTAGAGAGAGGACAATATAACAACAGCTGTTGGTGTGTCAGCATTGTCACAGTCAGTACACGACATGGAAGAGGAGGGCGGATCGATCCATTAATTGGTGGTGTCGATACTGTCACGATCGGCTTAACCGGAGTAGGACCCCAACGCACGGCATAAAATAAATATGAATAATGACAAATCGCACTCAAAAAGGAGTGAGGAAAAAATAATCAAGATGCACACTTAAGGTGTGGAGAAACAGAAACGGCACACAGAAGATGTGGAGAAGTAACAGTTAACACTATCAATCAATCATTCAATGTTTATTTATATAGCCCTAAATCACAAGTGTCTCAAAGGGCTGCACAAGCCACAACGACATCCTCGGTTCAGAGCCCACATCAAGGCAAAGAAAAACTCACAACCCAGTGGGATGTCAATATGAATGACTATGAGAAACCTTGGAGAGGACCGCACTATAGGGGAGACCGGATGCAATGGACGTCGAGTGGGTCTAGCATAATATTGTGGAAGTCCAGTCCATACTGGATCTAACATAATAGTTAGAGTCCAGTCCACAGTGGGGCCAGCAGGAGACCATCCCGAGCAGAGACGGGTCAGCAGCGCAGAGATGTCCCCAACCGATGCACAGGCGAGCGGTCCACCCCGGGTCTCGACTCTGGACAGCCAACACTTCATCCATGGCCACCGGACCTGGGCCCCCCCTTCCACAAAGGAGAAGGGGGCAGAAAATAAAAGAAACGGCAGATCAACTGGTCTAAAAAGGGGGCTATTTGAAGACTAGAGTATACAAATGAGTTTTAAGATGGGACTTAAATGCTTCTACTGAGGTAGCATCTACGTGGCAACGGCGGGACTGAGCTATAGGGAACGAGAAGCGTGAGTGGAGCCAAAGCAGAGGCGATGTACACAACTGGAAGGGTGAACCATCAGGAATCTACTGGCGCCGAGTGAACGAACTGGAGAGCCTAAGTAGGCAATGAGTCTCAGGTGGGCGGGCATGTGGCTTCGACCCATGACCCAGGCACTGCAACAAAAAGCAGATATGGTATCATGACTGATACCAAGGGTAGTATCAGTATACGATTGATACTAGACAGATCAGATTGATGTTTTTTTTTGGTTTGTTTGTTTTTGTTAATGTGTACAAACTTAGGGAATAATTTCTCCGGACACAGGAAGACTTTGAGGGCAAAAAGTATTTCAATGAGTGGTAATTGTATGCATTTTTTTAACTAAACAGATATCATAAACCATAGTAGTAGTTTTGGCTTTTGTTTAGTTATTGTCTACTATTGACTTTGTTTTGCACAAACAATTATATTTAATAAAAGGGAATAAGGAAATATTGTTACACAGCAGTTGTTATGGGTATTAGTATCAATCGGCAGAGGTGTGGACTCGAGTCACATGACTTGGACTCGAGTCAGACTCGAGTCATGAATTTGATGACTTTAGACTCGACTTGACAAAATGTAAAGAGACTTGCAACTCGACTTAGACTTTAACATCAATGACTTGTGACTTCACTTGGACTTGAGGCTTTTGACTTGACATGACTTGCTACTTTCCCCAAAACCCAAACCTTAAAAAGTTATTTGGGAGCGCTCCGTATCTTTCATTTTATACGTCTGTGTCTATAAGCGTGTGTGCTGCGTGTCAGCGTGTGTGCTGTCAGTACAACAGCCAATCAAATTAAATCTACGTTGTTTTCATCACACAGCTCTCATCCAATCAAATTGCAGGACAACCACCGAACATGAGTTGTCAAACAATGCGGCAGTGAGAAACAATTATGCCAAAGTTGGTTTCGTTCGGGTATAAAAACTACGACTTGGTCAACAAAAAACGAATTGCCGTATGCAAATCACGTAGTTCGAATATTACAGACGGAGACGCAACAACTTCCAACTTCGTTCGACATTTGAAGTTGCACAAAGAAGGGTACGTTTTGAATGTAAGATAACGTTTATTGGCTAAGTAACATGACTTTTATTTGCTGTGTAGTTAAATCAGTGAGGCTGCAAACTCACTGCTAACGTTATAACCATAGACATCTTATAAGGGTACGCAGCATTGAGCGCTACTGCCTACTGGCGCAGACGAGACGCGGAGCCGCCATCTTGGAGTGGTGATCCGCTCCACTCAGTGCAATTCATTTGGCAGGAGCAATGAACTGTCAGCAAATTTAATTCATCTTACCTCACTGAATACCACTGATTTTCACGCGTTTTTTTGTCATACGTGTAGCTATGATAACGGACACATGTTTTGGCGTTTTTATTATTCATAGTTTGCTTAACAGTAATATAATATTCTTATACGCTATAAGTGACCAGACGTCCGAGATCAAAACTGGGAATATAATCCCAGAGAAGGGGGAAAAAAACGGTCAGCTATTTTTAAATTGAAGGAACAATATGATTAGATTATATATACATGCGTATATCCTACATAAACAATGTATGAATACATTAGATATCTATATATTTTAGGGACCTATAGACTGTAACTCTGTTGCTGCAGCAGCAGAGAGTTTATTCTGTCTTGACACTTTGTATTGATATTTTGTGTTACATTCTTCCCTTAAATGATAATGTTTACAGTGATTGTTTTATATCTATTTTTTATGTATGTCGCTTTGGATAAAAGTGTCTGCCAAATACTTAAACATATATAAACACCTGAAAGTCATTATATCAGCTAAAACCACCAATCTGTTTCACTGGATTCAGAATAAAACCAAATGCTGTCTTACCCAACAATGTTAGTATTTGAATATTGTTACTTGAAGACTTATTCCTGGTTACAATTATACTGTTAAGAAAGTATTGTCTTATACTTTGCCTAAAATGAGAATGCATCATAATCAGTGGCGGCTGGTGAATTTTGTTTTAGGTGGGGCTGAAAGTTTGTAAACCAAACCCCTGTAGGGGCGTCATCCTCCCCTGGAAGATTTCTTTGTGATTCTCACATACAAATATTGAAGATCTTTGCTCCTTCTCAACTTTGTGGTAATGTTATTTTCATAAAATACAACCAATAGTATGTTAATGTTTGTTTTTGCAAATGTGTTTATTCTGTAAAGGAATGAGTTAAATGTTTAAAATTGTTTAAACTATTAAAATGACTGGTTAATAGTGCTATTATGAATTGCAATGTCAGCACTATTTTTTTTCCTGCAATTTCAAATGCACTTGTTTTAATAAATAAATACAGCGTTTTAAAAGCATACACAATCTGTGTAAAAATATTAGTCTGTGGTTAAAAGGACTTGAAAGGACTCGAAACTCAAAATGCAGGACTTGGGACTTGACTTGAGACTTTCTAGTCTTGACTTTGGACTTGACTCGGGACTTGCCTGTCTTGACTCGGGACTTGACTCGAGACTTGAGGGCAAAGACTTGAGACTTACTTGTGACTTGCAAAGCAATGACTTGGTCCCACCTCTGTCAATCGGTCTCACTCATGATCGGAATCGGCAGCATCAAACTCTGATCGGAACATCCTTCATTTGAACTGTGTGAAATGTACAGTTTTCAAAACTATGTTAATGTTGCAATCAAAAGCTTATCCCTAAAGCTCAGTGGGTTGTTTGGCTCACAAGGCACTGTGCAGGTGAGGAAGGAGGGCAAACTGTAATTACAATAATAATGTTGATCCATATAATGATTGGAAAAGTACATTAAGACGTGTGCAGCAGTTAAAAGTGACGTTGAGAATAAATCTGTCAGACAGGTGAGAGAAAAGCAACCATCCTGTGTGTAGTTTCTGCTTGGCAGATAGTTAAGGACAACATGGCCGCTCTTGTTTGTTCCCCGTGGGCTGAGTGGCACACATTCCAGCACTATCTAAGATGCTAGATTAGATTTTATTCATAGATGTGAGTAAAACAGCCTCAAAGAAATAGCTGCAATCTGCTAAAATTGCCCTTTGGTCGCATTTGTTTGTGATGTGAGCTGAGGTCTGCAGCTTTTTTCACAACACATGTCCAAAAGTGCTCCTTTAATCACTTTTAACTCATTGAAGATTTAGGTAGCCTGCATTTTTTCTGTTTTTCTTTTTTATTGTATGGTGTAATTAAGTAGCTTGGTTTTATATGCCCCACTTTTAGTAAGGTTCAGTTTTCGATAGAAAAATTCAACAAGGCTAAAGAGAAACTGGAAAGCCTACTTTGTATGAGAATGTACTTATCGATTCATAGATCTTTGTCAGCTCCGCTCCGAACATGTCTTCTACTGCACAGCCCATATTTAGTGTTCCTGGGGTGGGGCCACTATCCCACACCCGACTGCATCTGCGATCATGCTGTTTCAACTCTGGTCACTGGATTGTTCCTCTGCCATGCCTGTTCCAGGATCTGAGTTTGATGCCAGCTCTGTGTTAACCTTTTGACCCTTTGCCTGTCTTGTCGAGTGACTTTTGACTTTTGGCCATGTTCCCCCTTTTCCCTGTTTTTGTTCTGTGGTTTTGCCCTTTTTTTGTACTGTGTTTTTCTCAAACTTACTTTTTCACGATAACCTTGTGTTGTTGTTTTGAGTTTCTCCACACCTCTGTGCTGCCTTTTGTTAAGTCTTTTTGTGTTGACTTTTACCCGGATCTCTGCTTTGGGGCCCAATTACGCCGCCAAAGCGGCTCCTGAAAACTTAGATAAAGTACTGAAATATTGAAGAGTTAAACATTCAAAAGTTAAAAACAATTAAAGGACCAAATGTGTCCAGATGACCAAGGTGTTACTAACAACTTCTCTTTATGTACTTTTTGCTCCTGAAAATGAATGTGGAAGTAATTTCCCATAATATCCATTAGTTTGAGTAATTGGGTAGATACCTAATTGTACTTAGAACACCCCCTTTCCATCGCCAGACTCAATATGCTGTTCCCACTTGGTGTGACGTCATCTACAGAACTGGAGCCAGTTCCCCGCATAGACATTGTGGATAAAGGATTGAAAACTATTATTTTGATTACTTAATTTCATGTTTTTGTTTCCCTGGTTCATGGTTCCCACATAAACCTTAAGAAAGTCAATGACTTCACTATAAAAGTGGGTGACATTGTTATCACCAGGAAAGATGAGGTCACCTACCTAGGTTCCATTCTAGAGGCTAATCTTTCCTGTGATAAAATGACATCCAAGGTAATCAAAAAGGTCAACCAACGAACAAGATTTCTCTATAGAATCTCCTCTCTGGTCAACAAAAGAACCATGAAGATTCTGGCGGTAACTCTCGTTCAACCCTTTTTCGATTACGCATGCACCTCCTGGTACCCTAGCACTTCCAAAACCCTGAAATCTAGACTCCAAACATCCCAGAACAAGCTAGTCAGGTTACATTTAGACCTCCACCCCAGATCACACCTCACCCCAACCCACTTCTCCAAAGTGGGCTGGATCAGGGTGGAGGACAGAGTAAAACAACTTGCACTGAGCCTAGTCTATGAAATCCGCTACACCTCACTGATACCGAAGTACATGTCAAACTACTTCCTTAACGTAAATGACCGCCATAACCACAACACCAGAGGGAGCTCCACTAACCACGTTAAACCCAGATTCCGATCTAACAAAGGTCTAAACTCATTCTCTTTCTATGCCACATCAATGTGGAATGCACTCCCAACAGGTGTAAAAGAAAGGGCATCTCTATCCTCCTTCAAAACCGCACTAAAACAACACCTCCAGGCAACTTCGAACATGTTGAAAAGAGAAACTGGAAATTGTGATGTATCATGTTGTATGCTTGCATGTTTGAAATAAACTCAAACTCAAACTCAAACTCAAACTCAAACTTCAACCCTAAACTAACACCCTCCCTTCCACATCATACCTCTTCGGATTGTAAATAATCAAATGTAAATAATCAATTGTAGCCACTTTTTCTTATACTTTCTGATCCCTCTCTCTCTATGTCCACTACTTGCTGTACATATCCTACCAAGTCAGTCCTACACTGTTCCAATATCCATTTCTCTGATGATGCAATTGTTGATGACTGAAGTGTTGATACCAACCAATCCTAAACCCCCCCGCCCCCCCTACATATCCCACACCCCGGATTGTAAACACCCCGGATTGTAAACACGGGCATTCATTGTATATACTCTGATGATTATCTTGTGTGATGACTGTATTATGAAAATAGTATATAGCTGTATCATGAATCAACTTAAACAAGTTGAAAAACTTATTCGGGTGTTGCCATTTAGTGGTCAATTGTACGGAATATGTACTTCACTGTGCAATCTACTAATAAAAGTTTCAATCAATCCATCAAAACTTCAAAACTGATATGGTTAACATTATTATCAAAAAATAAATATTTCCTGACTTCCCCGCTCTTCAATAGACACCATAGTCTGTTTCTTTATGCTCTTTCAGAATGTTCTCAAGCGTCTTGAGGAAAACATCAGTAGAAGAGGACACAATAGAATACTAACAGTGTACCATCTTTTCCTCTCTTTGATCTTCTTTCTCGGTTTTTCCGCAAGTTCTCATTCAGTCTTTCTCCCCCCGAGGTTGCTACTGATTTTAGGGATCGCGTTTGAAATATGGTTGAACGGTATACCGGTACTAGTATAGTATTGCGGTACTAATGAATAAATAACGGTACTATACTCGGTTTGAAAAGTACCGGTTCCCTGGCATGACGGCGCGTTGTCACGTCATGACATTGCTGGTTTTGAGAGCAGATTCGACAGCGCACACAATGTGTGTAGACAGAAAAGGGTACTGTCATGATCCGCTGCCCAGATCACTTTTGTTTTGTTTTAATTTCCTTCACTTTCCGTTTTCAGCACCCCTGGGTTTGTGTTTTAGTTGTCATGTGTCACCTGCCTCTGATTAGTGTTTGGGACCTGTTCCTGGGCACTAACCAGAGAGCTATTTTAGTCCTGCCTTTCGCCACACACGGTCTGGCTGTTTTGTTTGCTCTCATGCAACGGTTACGTGTGTCACTCTGGATTCCTGAACTAAGCTTTGCCTTTTGCGTTTTGTTGTCCATATGCTTTGTTTTCCTTGTGAGCTATTCCGTTAGCTTCCCGTGCTATAGGCACGCTTGTTTTGTTCGTTTTTGTATTTCTTTTGAATGATTTATAGGAATAAATAATTTCCTACCTGTACCTTTGTCTCCAGAGTTCCTGCTGCATCGCTTGGAAGAACAATCCACCATGCAACCACCGCGTTACAGGTGGTTTCTGAACAAAACTCCTGTAAATAGCGATGATTTACTAGGTTGCATTTTAGCATCTTCACTTGAGCTATAACTTTTTGCGAGTAGTCTATATATACACTTTTATTATACATAATGCAGTTGATTCGACAATTTCTAATGCCCTTAATTTGGAGTTGAAGTGAGTTCAAGAAAGTAGTATAGGATAGGATAGACTTTATTCATCCCACAACGGGGACATTGTTACGTACGGCGGGGGAAGGAGAAGACACAATGGCAGGGATCAGTTCAATAGGTTTATTGAAGCTGATGATATGTTGGGGTGTGTATGCTACTCTAAGTGAATGGTGCAAGACGATGTGAAGATTTAGCAATGTAAATGTTTTTAGAGCTTGTTGTTTGTGCGTGTTGGATGAATCCTTCGACAGTCCAGAAGGGCAAGGCAAGAAGACAGTCCGTGGGCAAGCGAAAGATTGGGGTCTGAAGAGAGGCGACGAGGTCCGTGTCCAAGCGGGGGTCGAGGATCGAGGGAAGCAGTCCAAAGTCCGGTGGGAAGTAGAGGCGCACAGCTCGATCACAGGATACTGAGGAAATACTGCGGGGAACACAGAGGACATAAGACACGGGCATAAAAGCATAGAGAGAGCAGGTACGAGGAGGGAAGCCAGAGACGAGATGCTTACTACAAGAATGAACTATGTTCCGGCACTGGATCAGACCCACGTGCGCAGATTGCTGATTGCCTGCAGCCGTGCAGGCGCGTGGCCGTGATGCGGGAAGAGTGAGCAGTGGTGTGTCCCGGCGCACTTCTAGCGGATGCAGATGGCCTGCGGGATTGCGCGTGCGCCATGACAGAAATGATGTTGTTGCAGTGCAGATTCAAGAGGTGCACACAACATGAAAACAAGAAGGAAACATTAAAGAACACAAAATACATTAACAGAGCACAGAGCTGATGCAACCAGCTGCCACTTCAGTGGCACCATTTCTACATACAGCTACAAAGTAAAGCACAAAGAAAACCCCGAAAATGAGCAATAATAATAGTACACAAAGCACACATATGATTGCACCATGCATTGACAAACAAAACAAAAACCCCATCTCAACACACACATGGCCTCTGCAGTGCTCCACGTTATCATGTGGTGGGGGGAGGGGTAGAACGGCCAGAGACAGGAACAGACTCAACAAAGTGACCAAGGGTGCCAACTCCGTCCTAGGCAGCCCACTAGCTCTCGGCCAATGTCCAAAAAGCATGGCAGAAGTCACGAAAGTGCCTGCCCTTGTTGCGCAATCCTGAAGGCACGTGGACCAAAAGGCAAAAAACGTATAAAAACAAGAGGGAAACATCAAGAACACAAAGCTCCTGCAATGGTGCCATCTTGAATTTATTAATTTTTTTTAAAAGTTGTGTTGATTAATCATCAGCAGCCATGAACTGCATGAATTGAGCACTTTTACTGATGTAAAGTCATAAATGTTGACATTAGTATGGGAAAACATTGTTCAGGTGTACCTGATGTTGGGTCCATTGTACACTCAGTTACATTAACATTGAATATATATATATATACATACACATATACATTTATATACACACATATACTGTACATACCTAAAAAAAACATGTAGGTGGGACGTGTTGATGTGCTGCCACACATGACCAGATCTTAAATTCAGCACGTACGAACCGGTTCTGCTACTAAGCAGGAGAGAACAGCTGCCTGCAGGATGTTGACACAGAAACACATGAGTGCGCTTATATCCGTGCATACCTGCACAACAAACATGGCGCAGTAAGCCTGTCTTTCCTGAGGCCTCCATGCTAACACGAGGCCTCAATCAAGCGAGGCTCGCTCCCAGACCTAAATGCAGAGCGACTCCCCCCTGAAACACGCTCTGACATGGCAGCCGCCACTTTTTGTCCTTCAATTCTTGCCAGAAGGAAAGAAGAATTGCGCTCCCTCTTTCATGGATGAGTGCGACGTAAATGTGGGAGAAGAAGGAGAGGCAAATGGCGGTGGGATTCTGTGTGCAATTACTGCTAATGATATGCTTCCATGCAAGCTGTGGCCATAATTAACTTTCGTGCAAGCCCAGCTTGTCTGACAAGATCCTTGCAGGGAAAGGCTGGGAGGCAAACGTGTGGATAGCAAAAGCTTCCATGACAGTGTTACCCCAAATGCTGGTAAGTATTTAGGCTGGAAGGTGTGGTGATGGTGAAGCATGCTGGCAGAATATGAATTAAACAACAATCTAAAGAAATATAACACATGAGCCGAATAAAAAAGTCTGCCTTTTGAAATATAATAATTGTTATTAGGTGTGTTAATTCAACACTATGTGTGTTATTGCGGGTGGACTTTGCAGGAGTGTAGCACACTGCAGCACATTGAGAGATGTTCTTGTGCATTGAGCCATCACAGCAGTGAGCAGAGCAAGCAAACAGCATTAGTGACACAGTGGGAAGCGTTCCAGCACCTTGGGAGCAATGTGAGGGGAGGGGGGTGAGTATCGAACCTCACTCATTTGGGCAGTGCACCCAACACTGCAGTATAGCTTCCTGGCAACTATGGCTTGGTTTTTGCTTCTATTTGTAAGTTGGACTTACACCAGTTAGGAAAAAATAGCCGTGTTATGCAAAACACCAAAGTCCACTACAGTGGGCATCTGATTTTGGTCTATGTCTTTTGTCAGATTTACAATTGTCATGACTGCGTGGGTTCCCTCCGGGTACTCCGGCTTCCTACCACCTCCAAAGACATGCACCTGGGGATAGGTTGATTGGCAACACTAAATTGGCCCTAGTGTGTGAATGGGAGTGTGAATGTTGTCTGTCTATCTGTGTTGGCCCTGTGATGAGGTGGCGACTTGTCCAGGGTGTACCCCGCCTACCGCCCGAATGCAGCTGAGATAGGCTCCAGCACCCCCCCCCCCCCCCAAAAGGGACAAGCGGTTGAAAATGGATGGATGGATTAAAAAAAAAAACACAAAAAAACGCTCACATCCACTAGAGTGAACATCTGATTATGGTCTTTTTCTTTAGCTAGAAAGAAATTCAAAGTGATTCATTAAAAAAATAAAACATTTTAATTGCTCTGTTTTGCAAAACACACATTTCAACCACAGTGGACATCTGATTTTGGTCTATGTCTTTTGTCAGATTTGCAAACGTCATTAAAAAAAAAAAAAACAAGCTCAGTTTTGCAAAACAAAAACGTCCACTACAGTGGACATCTGATTTTGGTATTTAGTCAGATTTACGACGTTAATAAAAATAAATGTCATTGCTCCGTTTTGCAAAACACACATTTCAACTGCAGTGGACATCTGATTTTGGTCTATTTCTTTTGTCGGATGTACAACTGTCATTAAAAAAATAGCTCTGTTTTGCAAATCACAAATGTCCACCACAGTGGACAACTGTTTTTGTTCTATTTCTTTATTCAGCATTACAACAGCGCAAAAAAATACCCTATTATGCATAACACAAATGTCCACTGTAGTGAACCTTTGTTTTTGGTCTGAATTTAGTCAGATGGACAACTTTCGGGGGAAAAAAATAGCTCAGTTTTGCAAAACAAAATGTCCACTACAGTGGACATCTGATTTTGATCTTTTTCTTTAGTCAGATGTACAAACCCCGTTTCCATTTGAGTTGGGAAATTGTGTTAGATGTAAATATAAACGGAATACAATGATTTGCAAATCCTTTTCAACCCAAATTCAATTGAATGCACTGCAAAGACAACATACTTGATGTTCAAACTGATAAACATTTTTTTTTTGCAAATAATCATTAACTTTAGAATTTGATGCCAGCAACACGTGACAAAGAAGTTGGGAAAGGTGGCAATAAATACTGATAAAGTTGAGGAATGCTCATCAAACACTTATTTGAAACATCCCACAGGTGAACAGGCAAATTGGGAACAGAAAAAAGAAAGAACCATCCGGATTGTTACAGGCGCAAAGTTGAAAAGCCAGCATCTGTGATGGTATGGGGGTGTATTAGTGCCCAAGACATGGGTAACTTACACATCTGTGAAGGCGCCATTAATGCTGACAGGTACATACAGGTTTTGGAGCAACATATGTTGCCATCCAAGCAACGTTACCATGGACGCCCCTGCTTATTTCAGCAAGACAATGCCAAGCCATGTGTTACATTAACGTGGCTTCGTAGTAAAAGAGTGTGGGTACTAGACTGGCCTGCCTGTAGTCCAGACCTGTCTCCCATTGAAAATGTGTGGCGCATTATGAAGCCTAAAATACCACAACGGACTGTTGAACAACTTAAGCTGTACATCAAGCAAGAATGGGAAAGAATTCCACCTGAGAAGCTTCAAAAATGTGTCTCCTCAGTTCCCAAACGTTTACTGAGTGTTGTTAAAAGAAAAGGCCATGTAACACAGTGGTGAACATGCCCTTTCCCAACTACTTTGGCACGTGTTGCAGCCATGAAATTCTAAGTTAATTTTTTTTTTAAATAAAGTTTATGAGTTTGAACATCAAATATCTTGTCTTTGTAGTGCATTCAATTGAATATGGGTTGAAAGGGATTTGCAAATCATTGTATTCCGTTTATATTTACACCTAACACAATTTCCCAACTCATATGGAAACGGGGTTTGTACGACTTTCATAAAAAAATAAATAATTAATTGCTCTGTTTTGCAAAACACACATTTCAACCACAGTGGACATCTGATTTTGGTCTATGTCTTTTGTCAGATTTGCAAACGTCCTAAAAAAAAAAAAAAAGCTCAGTTTTGCAAAACAAAAACGTCCACTACAGTGAACATCTGATTTTGGTCTTTTTATTTAGTCAGATTTACGACGTTAATAAAACAATTGTTTTTAATTGCTCTGTTTTGCAAAACTCACATTTCAACTGCAGTGGACATCTGATTTTGGTCTATTTTTATTGTTGGATTTACAACTGTCATTTAAAAAAAATAGCTCTGTTTTAACTTTTAACGTCTGCACTGTTTTTATTTTTATTTTCTGCATTTTAATTTTGCTTTTATTTTCTTTCATTTCACTTTGTTGTCTGTGAAGCACTTTGAGTCTGCCTTGTGTATGAAAAGTGTTATACAAATAAAGTTGCCTTGCCTTGCCTTGTTTTGCAAAACACAAATGTCCACCGCAGTGGACAACTGTTTTTGTTGTATTTCTTTATTCAGAGTTACAACAGCACAAGAAAAATACCCTATTATGCAAAACACACATGTCCACTGTAGTGAACCTTTGTTTTTGGACTGATTTTAGTCAGATGGACAACTTTCGGGGTGGGGAAAGAGCTCAGTTTTGCAAAACACATAACGTCCACTACAGT